>NC_092827.1:36761598-36994098 GCF_039878825.1 Excalfactoria chinensis
TTAAATATTCTGGATTGCAATTGTGCTGCTCCTTAACAACCAGGTTGAATTATCAGTAAACTTTTTTTTTTTTTTTTTTTTTTTTTTTTTTTTTTTTTTTTTAACTCCCCACAGCATTACTGGCATTTGTTATAGAAAGAAAGAAAATATGTTTACCTTCATATTTCTAGTGCTGTCCATGAAAAACTTTGTTGTGTAGAGCAGTCCACAAGACACAAAACGACTGTATTGCAGACAGAGCAGCCTAAGTGGAAACACAGAGCCATGGTGATTATGTTTGTTTTAAATATCTGTGCTAATGTGAAGATAACTGATGCGAACGTATCCTCTTGAAACCTTCTGAATTGTGTCCTGATCAACACCACAGTGATCGGTGCAGGGCTGTAAGTAAATGATGTTCTCTCCTCTGTACTTTCAACTTAACCCAGTGTATTTAAAACACTAAGTATTATTCTTCATTTGATAATTGCAGGGTATTAATGTGTATGTAATTTCAATAATTTAACTTGAATTGGATGACTCTTACTGTTTGATTAGTTTAGCTTTTAGAAGTGCATGTGATTATGACCTGAAAGGCAGATTAATAGCAGGATTATGGTCTTATAGATCATACAATTCATTATATTCACACTGATCAATATCTGGCACCAGTTACTACAACGCCAGTATATATGTTTCATTCATTTCGATGGGCAGATCTATATTTTTGTTACTTTGATTTTTAACATATATCATGAGCGTAAGGCCCTTTAGAATCTCTAACGTTCAACTGTCCTTATTTCACTGTTGTGAGAGGATTCATGTTTCTGCACTTGGACATTTATAAGCTTCAGTTATAAAGTCTATATTCAAGGTATCCGAAAAAGTCATTACTTGCCAACAAAGTTTCAAACTCCTGCTGATCATTGCTACCAAACTCTTCCAAATATATATGAAAGGGTTACTGTGTAGATGCTTATTTTCAGTTAAGGCTTCAACAAGTTGAAAGGTTGAGGACATTTCTGTCATTGACTTCCTTCTATGTAAATAAAACAGCAACAGGATGCACAAAGGAAGTCATTAGCAGCCTGAGATCCTGAGCAAAGTCTTAGTGCTGGAAAACAGCACAGAAAGGAGGTGGGGACCCAGGAGAAGTGATCTATAAAAATCATCTGCCTTGCCTCCTGAAAACATGCCTGACCTCATTTGGGACTATAAACCTTACTTAATGGTTAACTAAGAATTCAGATAATGAATATACACATGTAAGCAAGTGTGTTTGGCTATATATCTATATTTGTATATCTATCTGAAAGTAGTATTTTCATCCCCAGCCCTCTTATGCTAGAGTAGAAGATTTAGACGCTCAGAATGAAGAAAAAATAGGAAGAAAATCTGAATAAAAAAGAAATGCAAAATATGGATAGCCATACCCCTTCAGTTGCTTTTCCTTACATGGTCTCAGCCAGAGAGCTATGGTCAGTGCCTGTATCCAGGTGAAGTCTGGTAACAAGTGGTGTTACCCAACAGTCTATCTTGGGACTGTTAATCATTAACATCTTTATCAGTGATGTAGAAGATGGGATTGAGTGCAACCTCAGCAAATTTGCTGATTAAACCTAGCTGAGCAGTACAGTTGATACTGCAGAAGGAAGGCATGACATCCAGAGGGATCTTGATAAATTCAAAAGGTGAGCCCCTGTGAACCTAATGAATTTCAACAAAGCCAAGTGCAAGATTTTGCATTTGGTCAGGGAAATCCCAGATATGTAAACAGACTGGGAGAAGAACTCCTTGAGAGCAAACCTGCTGAGAAGGACTTCAGAGCCCTGGTAGATAAAAAACTTCATATAAGCCAGTAGTGTGTGCCTGCAGTATGCCAACAGTATTCTGGGTTCTACTAGAACAGGAGTGGCCAGCAAGGTGACCAAGGTGATTGTCCCTTTCTATTCTATCCTCATGAGGCCCCAGCTGGAGTACTGAATCCAAGTCGGAGATTCCCAACACAGGAAATTTGTCAAGCTTGGAGAGTGTCTAGAGAAGGGCCATGAAGATGATCAGAGGGGTGGAGAACTTGTCCTATGAAGACAAATCATCCTACGATTCATTCTATAATGAATGTCCAGGATGTCCAGAAACACTGAAAAATGGGTAAATTTTTGAACAAGATAAGGTCTCTGCTCCAGAGAGATTACATTTCTATCAGTCTGATGCAGAACAAGTACCTAGAGTGGTTTATAGCTTCTTATTATAACGCAGGTGACTGCATTGCCAGATGTACTCTGCAGAATTACTTTTCTTATTATCATAACTAAGTTAGAATTGAAAATCCATTGTTGTAACATTTTCTCACTTTTAAATGGAACAAGTTGTTCAAAATTAATACAAACACCAGAAATGCCATATGTACTGAATTTCATGAGTCTTCCTTTAAGGCCCTACTTTTCTGCGCGTAAGTTTTAAACTTGACCTCAAAGAGCTATTTTAAAGGGAGAAGGACTATATTATCTTTAAATTTTCTGGAGTCTGGATTTCACTAATCCTGACTTCAGACATCAAAGAATAAGGATATTTTAGATTCCCTGTGGAACTCATTTAATTGTGTAAGTATCTTTAAGATATAGCTTTTATTTTTTTTCTCCATCTAAGAACTTTTCTGTTCTGAAATTTTGAAAATACTTAAAAAAAAAAAAAAAAAAAAAAAAAAGCTTTGTGCACACAGAGAAAAAAATGCAAAAGAATCTCTTAGGTTGCCTAAGAAAAATATGTTTTCTGAACTCTTGTGGTTTATACAGTACAGTTGAATGAACCTGTTAAGCTACAATGGGCTCTCTGCCCATCCACAGTTCTTCCAGTAACCATCCTCCTTCCTCATCCAGTCTCTTCTTTTGGATACCTCTGCTTTTTCTCTCTGAACACTAATCCCAAGACAAGATGATTTCTTTGTCTTATAAGGTAGAGAAGGTGATAGAGAATCTGGGTAAGGATTACAAAAGTCAATAGTGAAATCAAAACTGGGAAAGATGTGAAGAAAGAGGTCATTAAGGGTAAGGGAAAGGGAAGGCATTTTGATTATGATAAGGCTATGACAGACTAGACTTAGGGTGGCAGTGGCAGTGAAGCTGATAGAGAAGGAATTACAGGTATGAATAGCTTGAAAATCTGAGTACATCCTTGCAATCCTTGCAATCTGGATAGTATTTTTGCATATAAAAATATTTAAATAAAAAATTATTCTGGCACATAATCCAACAGTTCTAAGAGAAATTCCAGTACCATTTTTAATGAATCATGTCCTTAATTAAAGAATTATCTGATTTCTGTGTAAGGCTTCCTGCCCTACCTCATTTCTGTCCATGAGTCAAGGAGATGGCACCATTGATGAGTTTCTTAACTTTTCAGACAAGTGTTCATACCTCTTTTGTTTAAAAAATTAGAACATTCATCTCTAGTTATCTAATACTACCTAAGTAAAAAGCAGAGAATGGATATTTTTCAGGAGTCACAATTCATTTTTGTTTTGCAAACTTCACAAGAAAAAAAAAAATCAAGTCTGTACACTTTTGATCAGAAATTGCTTTCTTTAATAGGTAAAGTAGCTTGAAATTTTCAGAATATTTTACAGCTTACATCAGGAATTATCTTGCTGAGCTCCTGGGTTTTATTTACAAACTTCCTGAAGTTACCAAAAATTACAGCATTTCTTCTGGTACAGAGTTCTCTGGAAAATCACAGCTGTTTCAGTGTTTCAGGAGGTGAATCCTGCTAGTGAAGCTACAGTATTCATCTTATAATGATTCCTGTTAAACTAGCTGTGTCTAAAATTCAAAAAGTCTGCAAAATTCATGTTTATGATTATCTAGTCAGTCTCCAGAACAAGGAAATTTGAATTAAACTTCAGATACATTCTTATACAGTTTTTTCTCCCACCTATTAGAAATATTTAACCTTCCTGAATTTTGACAATTGATGCTTCAAATTATACAGCAAATTAATTCTAGAATAATTCCAGGTAATATTATTAAATAGCAACAACAAATAATGATAATGAAAAATAGTAACTTGAAATACTTTTAAAGACAGTTCATTATGTGGCATTTCTTAGCAATATAGTGTGGTATTGTGTGGTGTTGTGTTTGCTTCTTCCTGCATTGTTTTGTTCAGGTTTCTATTTTATTTGTTTATTTTTTAAACAATGGCTTGCCCAAAATCAGTAGAAAAAAATTGTATTTAAGGGAGAAAAGGCAAATTCATTCTGACTTTAGAAAAAGCACTGGTTTGGGCAAATATCTCAATGATTTCCATCCTTTTTTTTTTTTTTTATTATTATTATTATTATTATTATTATTTTTTCCCAAGGCTTTCCTCACCTTTTCTCCAACATATTCACATATTCACTTCTGAAGAAGTCACAATTAAAAGTATATTATAACAATAAGGTAGTCCTTGTACATTTTCAGCTACCTCCTGGTTAGTGTCAGCAATGAATGGTTAGTTTGCAGCTTCATAAATTAGTTACATTGAACAATTTCCACTCCTTCAACTTGTGCTGTGAGGAATGCAGTGACAGATAGATTCTGTGCCGTGTTTGTCTATGAGATGATTTTCTTGAAGTCTCATAATGAGTTGTATTTGGCAGGATTAATGAGTATTATAATGGCAAATGGATGTTTGCAGCTCCGTTGTGTTCCATCACATAGTAACATGGGGTTTCTGGTCCCTTGGAGGCCATAATTGGTGGCATTAATGCAGTTTTTAATTATGCTTCTTGAAAAAATGAATTGGAACCAAAACAAAAGCTAAGTGATCATCTTTCTGTAGTGCTGTGTGATGTAAACACAGGGCCATTGCTGCCTCTGATATCCACATTTTGAATTAGGCTGGTGGGAGAAGAAACATACAGGATATTTGGCTGAAACTTGATTTTGGAATATTCTTATTTTTGCACTGCTAAACAGCTTTTTAATTACAAGATGCGGAGGGTAGTTTTCCCTAAAGAGACTGCTCAAAATAGTATGATGTGAGCTGAACTGCCTGCAGAGGAGATTTTGTTGTTTTAAATGTAGCTACGTAGCTGCAGTTGGTGCCTTTAAGTCTTCACTGATTTAAATGAGAGAGGACATGATTCTTCCTTATTCTCCTACAGTGCCCACATATTAGTGCTGACTTATTGACTATAATCCTGTACCATGTGACAGAATAAATTTGTGCGCATGCTCTAGTGACCAACACTTTTCTCAATAAGCTAGTTCAATATTTTCTACAATGCAAGACCTCAGTGCCAAAACTATAGACATACCTGTGTAAGAGTGCAGAGAAATAAAGATCAAAATGGAAAATATTAAGTTGTACCCTAAGGAAATTATATCAGTAAAGATACTCAAGTAAAATGGCAAAGTTATTTGACAGGCATGTTTCATTTAAAATGAAAGCAAAATTATAATTTTTATATTATCATTATTATGGTATCTGGTGGCTCTTATAAGAGCAATGTCACTACTGTTTCATTCTCTGTGGAATATGGATAAATCAAAAAGTAAAGTAGAAAGGCTTAATTAAATGGTTAATTACATAGTTACAAGATATTTATTTAATAGTCTATCTGCCTTCCTGCCATGCTGTTTTACATTTTCTTCCAGCCTGCTGCAGTATTACAGAAGTGATAATGTAACTAGAATTGCCATTTTTCATGGGATACATTAAATAGGGATTAAATCCTGATCCAGGGATCTCTTTTTTATATCAGCCATGTAGAACATAGCTTACTCACTTGTAAACTTAGTAGTTTTCCATTAAATCTACAATATATCAACAGTGATACATGCACCATTTATGTAGGCCCCTATTGCTGAACACTGTTCCCCACAGACAAAAGTCTATGCATGAAGGTGAGGTTTCCAGACAGTTATCCTTCTGTCTGTGATGAGATCTTTTAAAATCCTTTTCTATTCAGGAGAGACAAAGGAGAGAACTTTGGTTCATGGATTTCAGGTACATATATGAATTTCCTTGAGATACATATGTAGTCATATATAGAAAATAAAATATATATAAAAAACACATACATTTAGTTTTCTTAATCTATTACTTGTTCTAAGTAAAATTTACTCTCTAGCATCTGACTTGTAAAAATGTCTGTTCCTTGACTGACAATAATCAGAGTTCTTGTTAGTATTACATGTTGTTTGCTTTTCAGCTTGGTTCCCTAAGCTTTGGGTGATGTGGCTCCTAACGCACTGTTCTGTTGAACTTGCTGCTTCTGAAGTGACTTAATACTGCAAATACACTGTTTTCACAGTTCTTGTTTCTTTAATACGTCTTCTCTTCTTCCATTCAGAAAACCTTGATGGAGAAAAATAACAGTTTATTTCCACGGGCTTCAACTATAAGATTAGAAGCAAAGTCACAGATGGTAAATATGGAGTTAAATATTATTTTGAATTACAGTTCTCCTGTCCCACACCAGGCCCCAGGGAACTTTCCCTCCTCCTACATTCACTCACTGTTTTTCTTGTGTTTCTTCCTGCCTCTTAGCCAGAAATGATGCAGCTTTACCAAGCTGCTGTGATTGGATTCCAGTATATCTTGTTTGTTTGTTTTTTACACTTTCCAAAAGAGCATGTCTAGGACTCAGCAACTTTCCCTTTTGGAATGGTGTTCTCAGCAAAACAAAACAAAACAAAACAAAACAAAAACAAACAAAAAAGATGAGCTTATTTTTTGATTTTTTGGTACCTTTTTGATGAAGCTTACCTTTCTTCTGTTAAAACAAGGCTATCACTCTTTAAAATGGTCTGTGTAGCAAGATAACAGCTCCTCAGTTTACTTGATTGACAAAAATGTCTGAGTCCTGATGAGTGTCTCACATCCCTCCCATGTATGTTCATGTTTCCTTTCTCCAGAAGAATACACAGTGGTGGGTAATGCTGTGTCAATGCTTGCAGATTTTCTTGGATTGCAACATTGAGTACAACTTTTTGTTTTGTGAGATGTTTAGTGAAAAACATTTTGATCTTTTCTCTCTCCATTTCTCATCCTTCTTCCTCTTTCCCTTTTTGGCAGGACAGGACAGATGTCCAGTGAGTGTTGTTTGCTGCCGCCTACAGCTTCAAGGAAAGACAGAAACACCGAACAGTGGGGACATAGCAATGTTTAGGTTGAAGCAATTGGGCTTCTTTAGCTTGGAGAAGAAAAGGTTCCAGAGAGATCTCAGTGCAGAATTCCAGTACTTGAAGGGAATTCTAAACTGGTTTGTGAGCTCAAAAAATTATGAGATTAAGCCACCCAGTCTTTCTACTTTTGCACACTGATAGATTAATATAACTTACTGTAGAATATTTCATTATTAACTACAAGCATTCCATTGAGTATGAACTATGTAATATATATTGAAACCTAAAACTTTCACTGACTTTCAGCACCTGTCTCCTGTCTCCAATAGTTTGCTGTTTGAGATTCCTGAAGTTTGGTTTGAATACCAAAGGCCCAAAGGACAAAATCAAAAAACATCTCTTAGAATATAATATTCTTCTCTAGATCCCAGTTATCTCTGTTATTCCAAAAGGTTATATTCACTTCCTTTATTACCAGAGTGGTCTTAATGAACCGTACCAGCTGTGTAAGCCACCACAAAACTGCTATCACCTTTTTTTCCTAGTTCTTCTAACTCTATATAAAAATGCACTTGCAGAAGAATCTCACTCTCCTTTTACAGTTAATAATACTGTAAAATGCTGAAAGAAGATAAGGTGTCCTGAGCTATAAAAGTGATCAATAGTATGCAATCAGGAGGCCAAAGCTTTTAATGTTTATTTTACTGGATAAGAAGTCATAGAGAATGCTGGCTAGCTGGATAAAAGCACAGTCTAGCTCTCAGAGTGTTTTGCAGTAGTTAATTCATCCTAGAACTGGATTAACTTTGAAAATTAAAAGGTTGCTTCTCTAATCATGGAGGATGGTTTGTAGGCCCCTGTAAATCAGGCAGAAAGGTGCTTAAGTATATGAAGTCCCCACCTCACAAGGCTTGTACCTACTTATCAGAAAAAATATACAACTGAAGTTGAATAAGTCAGCTACATGCAAAAACAAAATATATGATCATATGCACTGAGGATAAATAGAATCTGAGAGAAAGAAAACTTTGACCTATGACAGTTTGATATACTGAAAAAAAAAAAAGAACCTACATATCAAAATGAAGAACATTAACTGACACTGGGAAGGGACTACAGCAGGATTTCTTTTAAGCATAATGCAATATTAGATCTTTGGCAAAATGACCTAACTTTAATTACCAATGCCCTAGTCTGTCTGCTCAGTCTCTGCTTTGCTATGCATAATGGAGTCAAATCTCTGCACATTTTTTTTTTCTTTTTTTTTTTTTTCTTTTTTTTTTTTTTTTTTTTTCGGTGAGTTGATTCCATTGTGTATATTTGAGGAAAATCAACTGCACATTTTTTACAGTGGGCTGGATCTGTGTGGTCTTTATGCTCTCATCAGGAAATAAATCTCACATAATATCAGTAGAGTAGTCTACGGTAGAACCAGTCACCTCCCATTTGCATTAACAATGCTTGTTTATTTTATCCAATGCCTTTTGCATGCTTAGCATATTTTAAAGTATATGTCAGCCATACTATAACATTTTCCCTCTACACAAGTACCACAGATATAAATCCTTTATACACTTGCTCTGAACTCACTTATAAATACACATTGAAAATGTCCATTTAAATGATGGTAATGATAGTGGAGTCTAATATGCAGGAAGATTTTCTTATTATCTTATTTTGAGAGTATTTTATTAATAACATATTGATATGAAAGATAAGAACATTTTACCTCCATAAATTTGTATCTGCAATTTGTTCTTCTCACTGCACAAACATATTTAGGATGCCACTCAGTAGTACTGATTGAATATTTATTTAAACAAATATCAGTATTACCCAACTAGCTGGAAAATCCATGAGTTTGGTTTTGATAGCAGAGCATTTCTCAAAAATTTATGTGTGCATGCAAATGCTGGTGCTTTGGATATAGGCTAAAGTATTTGCTTTATATGTATTATTTTGTTTGAATACAAGAAAGCTGGTTTGATTTGTATGTTTCCCCCTTATAGAATTGTTCCAAGGCTCTGTCAGAGATCACGTAGAGTAATTTTTCCCATCAATCTTTGCTGTGCAGCCATGCACGAATGCAGTAGGAAAAAGGGGGCAGAAATCAAATCACTTAATTGCAGCATTTTTCATCTACATCTTTTGTTTTATGGTGGTAAAGGCCCCGAAGTAGCCTACCATGATTCATGGCTGTCACTGCTGCCGTTAGCAGTTCAATCTTTCATTCTAGGCATTTTGGTACTGAAAGTACCTACACAATTACTTTGATGAATATGACTTGTTTGTTTTTTCCCCATTTTTAGCAGAGAGTGGTTGTGCTTAATACAGACATTTAAATAAGATAGTATTCATGCCTGCTGCAGCAACACTGTTTCAAAAGTTGTGTATCTAGTTTATGAATAAGATCATTTTGCCAAGGAATTTAAGTTCACTAAACTTAATGATTGTTTTTTACCCCTTTCCATTAATAAGTTCATATTATTAAAAAAAAAAAAAAATCATTTATATTCCTTCTGTACAAAGGGAATAATCACCTTGGCTCTGACACAGTTACAACTTCTTTCAAATCTTAGTATTTTAATTTAATTTTGGGAGAAGGCGGGCAGGTGGGGGGGGGGGGGGGGGTGGAGGGGGGGAGAGAATGTTGTGACAAAGGCAGTGGAACAGCAGAGATTGTTTGTCTTAAAGAAAAGAGTTTTGTATTTGTGGTTTGTGCACATTTCACAGAAAGCTACTAGTAATGTATACATATTAGGAGAAACATCAGCAATGATATTAAATATTCCAGACTATCCAAATGAAAAGATTTTGATGAATACATTTTTTTTTAATGTTATATTATTATTTTTTTTTTAACTTCACATATGTGCTTTAATTATTGCACAATTACATTTCCAGAAATACACTGAAAATTTAGACAGGCATTTTTGCAAAAGAATAGGATAACTTTTTGTGTGAAAAATGTTTTTCATATGGAACCTCAAATCAAAGGAGTCTGGCCTTCATCAGTAATGGTAATTTCAGTTCATCAGTAGTAGCTCTGGGCTCAGACTTGTATCTTACATTCATGTCTTTATTTTATTGTTGTTCTTATTTACTTATTATATTTTATTATTTTGTTCACATTACCAAATCTAGACATGCACTCATGCAGTGATGAGTAAGCAACACCTATTGTCACTGTAACAGTGGTCAACAAGCTCAGAACACAGTACTGCAGTTATGTAGAATGATATTTTAAAAAGCCAGGAAGAGAAGCCCTTAGCATCTTAGACTTAAATTTATGGAACTCCCAAAATGAGGTGAAAACCATAAATCATAATGCTAAATTTAGTACCTAAGGCTAGGAAAGGATTTTAAAGAAAATTTCTCTTATCATATCTGGGGTCGTACAACCTGCCAGCCCCTGACCTGTGGAGTTATAATCTATTTGGGCAGGCATGTACTGGAATTTTCTTTTTTTGGCTATGGCATTCAACAAAAGACAAGTGAGGAGAAGAATTTGGTCTTGCCAAAACTGTTACAGAGACTCAATTACATCCATTTAGGGTGCAAATGCTGAATGAAGTAACTGTATTTTCTTGCTGGAACAGAAGGGAATGAAAATGTCAGGCTAATACGGACCTCTGAAATTCACAACTTTGGGGTATGAGAGAAACAGCAAGTTAGACCTTGTTTCACCTTGTTCTTTTGGATATTGTTAGGAAACAGCACCATTCTGCAAAGCAGCCTGTGTACCTCTCTGAATCAACACCTTAATCTGTTCTGGAGATGACTTCACTTTCTACTTTTCCATGCCACAAATGAATAGATAAAAAAATGTCTTGATACTATACAGACAGTGAAATACAGACATGGTAAAATACTGAAATGAGCAGTTATTCAATCTGATTCATCATAAAATGATTGGGTATTGCCTTCCCATAGCTGTTTGGTTCACAGACTACTGCTGGGTTTAAAGAAGCAGCAGCCATCCCATCTGTATGCACATTACTGTGTGTACACTACCAAAAAAGTGTCAGGATAAATGGGTGTAGGAGTACATGATAGAAAAGAAAAGTAATTAATTTCATACTTCCATAATTAAATGTAGCTTTTAAAAGGTTGTTAAGCAATATTTAATTATACAATATAAAAAACAATAAACCCAATCCTGATCTTTTACAGAAAGAGTTCAGATCTTCCATGTGAACAGCCTTCTTGGATTTTGAACAGCCTTCTTGGAGTTTTGGTGGTACAGGAAGGTAGCTAGGAATTGCTGGCAGCAACTAGATCTTTCTGGGGCAGTGGTTCAGAACCAAGGGAAATGAGAAGCTCTTCAGGCAAAAGCACCTGTCAGGAAAAAACCAGCACACTTGCAGTGGGTACTTCACCCAGGGCTGGGTGTAAGAGTAAGGCAAGAAAATTTACAGCATCACTGCTGTACATAAAGTAATAGCAGCCTAGTCCGAGCTGGGCTAGTTCTGAGTTAATTAAACTAATTGTTTATGTTCCTTATGGTGTGATGCAGATATTTCATTTCTCCTCATATAATAAATGTTTTATACTTTTTGGTCCTTGATTTTAAGAACTGAACTCTGATCTTCATTTCTCATTTCTGTCCAAGGTAAGAGCACAGCGGAATATCTGATCAGTTTAATTCCAATTGGGATTGAAACATGATTCCACTAGATATTTCTCTCCTGATGCTGCTTTAAAAATGTATCCTGCATTATATGCCACTTTAAAAAAATCTTGATAACCTCAAAAAAATATATTTTATAAGTTTGTGATAATGAACATCCATCCGACTATAAAAATAATGTATGGTGATCCAGAAGTATATGCAGAAGTGTGCAAATAATCTTATACTAAGTTATCAAAATGAATTTTCAAGAGCAGAATAATAAACTTTTTCTCTAGAAGGGACAGCCAGTCATCATTCTCCTGTAAGTTATTTTAAATTTGTTTGTTTTTAAAAAACAAAAAACAAATGCATTTAAATGGTTTATTGGGAGAAAAGAAATTACAAACATTTATTTGCTTGAGTAATATCTCCAGACATCACTTACAGGATGTACCTTCCCAGCCCTCAGGCAAGAAATGACATGTTAGTCATCTAATTTTCTTGATTTTTCTTGATCACAATGATCATTCAATGTGGTAACAAAACTCAAAGCAGTTGGGAGTGAAAGTGATTGCTGAATGAAAGCATAGGAAATGTAAGTAAGCAACAAAGTGTGCCTGTTAATTAGAAGTCAAGCAAAGGTCAAATAAATATAATTTTTCATGAGGGAAAACAAGCGTAGGTCAGACTGCACAGAAACCCATACTATAGCAGCAACTCCCTGCAATAGCTTCTTATCGCCAAGTGAATAAGCACAAGCCATGAGACATTGAAGCTACAGTCAGATGGAAGTCTCCCTTCAGAAACAAACTGCTCAGGACCTGAACTATTCTGTCTCATTGTAATTTCCTGTCTGGGCTCTACCTCCCTTTATTTGAGGTGGAATGGGTAAGTATGAAGGCCTGGAGGAGCTAAACTTTGATAACACCTTCTTTTGTACCAGCAAGTGTCAGTTAACCTCCCATCTATGTGCAAGGGAGTCCGCATTTTCATATTTTGTGACCACATGAATAGGAGAGTTCAAGCTGTTTACAGCCACGGATGACAGTAGCACAGTGTTAAGTATTAACATGGTGATAAGTCTAACATTACTTATTGGGTTTAAAACCCATCTTCTAGATATAGTTAAGTAGCTGTCCATTGAGTGGCACAGAAAAGCTTAGATCTAAAGTAAACTTGCATTGTACTTAAATATGTGACTAAGTCGAAGCATGCAGACAGCTTTGTGAAGCAGATGGGTAAAAATGTGGTTAAGAGAGGAAGACGGATTGGATGTTAGAGAAGGGTCTGGCAAGCTGCCTATGTTAGTAATGCTAAGGAATGCTGGAACACTTGATAATTTCAGAGCAACTTAGTTTGTCACAGCTTAAAAACTGCTCAGCACTAGGGAGAGAGCTTGTTCTGTCTTCTCATCAGTATGTGATATGGAATAATCACAGTGGTTACCTAACAGTGCTGAAAAGCTTCAGCAGCAAAGGGTAAGAGACTGCAAATCTGATTGAATGTGGGCATTTCAGGTTTGGAAATATGTGCTACCTACTAAAATGAGCTATCGACTAATTCTGAAAGAAATGTTATATGGGCTTAATGTTCATCTTCATCCACACTATAATGAGAAGGATTAGACTGGCTTCCATATGTGCAATATTTATTCCAGCAATACAGGAAAATGTATTTCCCTAATATTTTTTCTGTATGCACAAAGCCTTAAATTTTACAGATGTGATTAATGTTTTAATTTGCTGTTCTAGTTGGATACAAGTTTACCATACAATATAAATTACTTACAAAGAAATTTGCCTATATGGAGTTTAATTCATATGCTGTTTAGCCGCCATGTGTGGCATAGCTTTGACTTCTCTATGGAACCATGCAGTTGTGCAATTGATTTGCAAAATAAGAAACTATCAGGGTACACAAAGCATATCTTAGCAATGTGGAGCATTTATGAAGCAAGAATGTGCTATAATTAGTGGTGTTTTGTTTTTTTTTTTCTTTTTTCTTTTTTATTTATTTATTTTTTATTATTTTTTAGCATGAATTAGTAAACAGAATATTAATTGCAAATTGTGAATTGGATTCCTGACTGAAATCATTCTGATTAGTCAACATTTAAAAAACATTTATATTATTGATCATATGTATTTTTGTAGATCTCATTTGTACAGCAAAAGAATAACAATTAAACAAGCATCAAATTATATGAATCAGCATAGTTCCTAGATTAAGATTCCTAGTTTCAGAATCTGTGGAATATGAAGCTGGCTGCTGATTGTTATAATAACTGGGGGGATGGGAGAGGGAGGGGGGGGAGGGGGGGGGGGGGGGAGGAAAGAAAAGAAAAAAAAAAAAAAAAACAACATTTTCTCAGAATTTATTTTATTTACTTTTCAACTAATGGGTGAAAATAGAACCTCCTTTGGATAGTGACATGTCCTCCATGGTCTACACGTAAGGAAGTCCAGGACTATTTTCAGGACACCAAATACATCTGGAATCTGCAGGTACAGGCAGGAAAACTGCAGACATTGAGGGACTTTGGGTAAATGTTAACTGTATCATTCTGACACTAGTTTTGACATGAGGAATTTTTGACTAACACTTGTTTAGGAATTATGATGTATTTAAATATGACTTTCCAACCCCCACATTTCATATGAAGTATCTGCACCAATTGTTATCTTTCAGATGTTAAGGGAAGCAAAATTGAAAACTCCCTATCCAGAAGAGCTGCAGGCACTTCTGAACTCCTTCACGAAGAGGGGAGATCACCATATCACAATGTTAGTTTTGAATGCTATTTTCATTGAAATCCATGGGAGTCTTTCAACTGATTTCAGCAGGGAGGATTTATTGGTTTTTTTTTTTTGTTTTTTTTTTTTTGTTTTTTTTTTTTAGAATTCTCACAGTTTAAATAATTCCCCTGTATTCTTGCATGGGGAGAATGGATTAACTGATATCAAGGTACATTTATCAGGTAGAGATGCTGTTGTGGTAGATGAGCACATCAAAACTGGTAAACCTACTTTAGTAGTTAGAAACAGTTTTTCCCTTGCCCACCCACAGAAAGTCCTACTGCTCTGATAGACCACAGATCCTGCACCCTTCTCCATTCTCTGCTGTCGAATGATTTGTGAACATTAGTGTGTTCATTTGTGCTGCAGCCAAGATCATCTATTCTTATCTGTTCATCATGCGTACAGCCATTAAGTGTACAGAGTAATTAAGAAAGAAAATATGGTTATAGAAGATACAAAATAGGGAAACCTCTTGTTTGTGCAAGTACTTTCCTAGGGAAGAGGAAATTGTTTTCAAACTTTGTCCTGTGTAATGCAATGTAAATACTGTATTCAGCATTTCTGTCCCTTTCATTAAGCACCGTTTCAATACAAGCCTTATTAGCTAATTAAACTATTTAATTAGTTATACTTGAGTAGCATTAAATTGTAATCACTTGCATCTGTTTTAATAGAGGACATGTTTTATATGTGTCCACAAATGCAGGCAAAATATATTACTCTAGCTAGCATTATGTGTAGCAAAACAGCTCCTCCGAACACCTAAACAAGTATCCCAGCTCTGTCTAAATAGCTGTGTGTTAATAACTGAATTGCAGAAATACTTTGTGAGCACTGAGATTGAAGACTGATTTCATAGTTGAAGTATTGGCTAATTTGGGCAGGACTTAAATGGTTTAAAGCAGATTTTACTTCTTACATTTGAAGGTACACAGTACATAGAAATATGTATTTTTATGTGTTGAAATTTCCCTCTTCTCAAGCTCCAGTTTTCCTTTTTTTTTTTTTTTTTTTTTTTTTTTTTTTTTTTTTTTTTTTTTAGTTGGGGAAAAAAAAAAATCCAATTTACTCATTGTCCTGCAAAATAGGGCACTTCAACAAGGGTCTGAGTCACCAGTTTTATTTGGTATAATATAAACTGAACAAATATCTGCCACAAGGTTAATTTTATTTTATTTTGTTTTATTATATTTCCTTAAAAAGGGCATAGGAAGATAGCAATATGCACACACTGCACCCACTCACCCAAGAGACAGACACAGAGTTCTGTTACAGTCCTGTTACATGAATGCAGACATTAAAAGTCACTGCGGATCCCTAATGGTATTGCACCTGGCCTTTAGCTCCCAGGCTAAAGGACTGTGTTAGTTCGTATTTTCTGTCCAGTACAAACCAGCCCCATGAACAGCTATATCAAAACCTTGATTAGAGCACCTGGAAATTGTAAATTTTCAGCCATATCATAAATAATTTGAGAAAGACTATCTTTTCCCCTCAATTAATACCATTAGTATTTATTTCCTTCAGTGAAGTCTCTAAGTTAAATATTAATCTTTGAATTAAAGAATTATTGTATTGCACATAAAGTACTATCATAATCTGAATAAGATATGACTGTGTAATATTTCTAACCTGTGCACAAGCAAAATTTCTTCATGGGCTCATATCTTCCATACCTTCAGAATCTTGAAATCAGGTCGACATCTTGTTTATTCAGCTCTGAAGAATACCTATCTCTTTGTTATGGGTAAATATAGATTAATCATGGACGTAGTTCTTATTTCTGGCTTGTACTTATTCCAGTATATACTCAAAGGTTAGAATTTCAGCTGCAGAAGTTTGGGGTTTTAGTAGTTTTCCTATCATTGTGTGAGAAGATGGTGTCTGAATTTCAGCATCATTCATTTCACTCATCCCTCAGCCTTGCAAGTAGAAAATGCAATGGCACACAAGTAATTAAGAACTGTAGTTCCTGGTGTGTCCAAATATGAATTCTCCTGCTCTCTTGGGAGTTACATAATCCCAGCTGTGGCAGTTTTCAAAGAACACAGGAGAACTGCAAATTGCCAAATGGTATATTTTGTGTCTTTCTAAATATCTCATGTAACTTTCCTTGAGAGAAGCAGGAATATTTTTCAAAGATGTAAAGCTAATCATCAAAATCCCTTCCTGGCTGTATATCTTGTCCATAATACTACTTCTAATCCTCCCTGTGAAGGTGAGCGCTCTTGAATGTTTTTTCAGCGGACAAGGTGTTTCTGAAATTGCTTTTTTCAGTAAAATCTTCTTTTTTCAGATCTGGATAATATGCAGATATCTTAAATTTTCATCTTAAATGATAGAAATGCTGTTACATTAAACATTATAAGAAATTTAGGATTTTGAAAGGAATTAACATCCTCTTTATAAGTGTAATTGTCCAAGTAGGAAAAAAAAAAAAACAAACAAAAAACCAAAAAACCCTAGAAAATAAAAAATTGTATAGGTGCACAGATTCCATGTACAGTGTTCTAACTATGTAAAAATATACAAATTGCAATGATTCTGTAGTACTGTATCTTCTTTCTTACCCATTTATTTACAAAAACAAATGTTAAATGATATTACTGTTGCTTTTGATCTAATAATAAGCTACCAGAATAGCTGCCACTGACAGTGATGAGCAGTTACATAATAATCTCAGAGGTTACATTATTTTCTCCTTTTGGAATATGAAATTTTGTGAACAGGTGTTCACAAGAAGCAGATATTAATGGAAGATCTGGTTACTATTTCAGTATTTGAAAGAGAAGTTTTCTACTTGTTAATTTCAGTAGTCTTTTCCTTTACAGGAACTAAAAAATCCAGTACATAGGACTGCCATCAATATATAAATATGCTGAGTACATGGAATCAAAGGTGGATGAAGCAGAATTCATATGACTTGCATACAAACTTATCATAAGAAACAAAGCTAATGAAACTCACTAATTTTCACAAAATTTATTACTATATCAAAATTTGTTGTGATTCATTCATATTTTCTCCAAAGCTGGTGCTACAAAATAATTTTATTAATCATAAGTATTTATACTATCTAAATAATAATCCTATACCTACAATAAATAAGAGAACGATCACAAAAACTACAAGTTCACAACCAATGTACAGCTTTTGTTTTCTTATACTGTCTCCTTGTCTCATCTTTCTCCTTCTACTGTAATCAATACTGAGGTATAGGTTAATATGCTAAAATTGGCTTTGTAAGAAAAGAATAAGATTTAATATAATCAGATGAACTGAAGAAATGAAGTAGTATGGAAAAAAAATTCTGTGTACGCCTATACAATACTTTGCCATCAATGGACTGTAACTATGCACTAGCTAGACCTCTCTTGTATTTAAGCCAGGTCACTAAGATGCCTCTGATAAAGATTGAACTGATGACCTGATTGTGAAGAGCTGATCAGGCCACTACTAATTATTTAACTTGGAAATTTAGACAGTCAGTATGATGTAGAAGATAATATGTCCCTCTTTAGCACCATGGGGTCAGCAATAATCAAATGCAATATCTCTATATTACAAGTCAATTCCATTTTGGAAATATTACTGTTTAAAAGACAAAATTAAGTGCTTCTTCACCACAATCACATTTTATCTTCTCTAAGAACTGAGCAGCAAATATATTTAATTACAGGTATTTTAAACAAAGCATTTGTTTTCCTGCTTTCTAAGTGGATTTGATCCAGAAAAACACAGTTGTACCCAAGAGTTGTACCCTCTTCTGATTTATGGATTCTTTTATATAGCAGGTAATCCTTCCAATCAGGAGGAACCGTTGTGATATTTATGATTTACAGTGTAATGAAGTAAAGCCAAGCAGTACATTCATTGGCAACACATAGACAGTGGTCTTCAGGAATTGCTTCTTTTCTTTTTTCTCCACTGCTGGAAAGTGCTTGAAAAGAGCTTTTTTTTTTTTTTTTTTTTTTTTTTTTTAAATAATTATGTCCCTTTGAAAACTAAAGTCTCATTAAGTACTCACCCTTTCAGGAAAGTGTGCAGAAGGGTGTATTGCTTCACTGCCAGCTAGTGAGAAATACCCCAGCCTTTTGTTATTGTGGTTGTTTTGGTAACGCTTTTTCTTTAAATTTTTCTCTATCTCTTTAAAAAATGAAACAAGAAACAAAGAAAGAAAAAAGAAAAAAAAAAAAAAAAGAAAAAAAAAGGGAAAAAAAAAAAAAAGACAATAGTAGTAGGGCTATATATGTCTTTCCTTAAAGAGAGATTGCCTGGTTGAAACATTACTCATACCAAGAGGATTGTGCTAAAGTTATACAAAGATTACACAGGTATTTCAGTATTTTCCCCAGGACGGAAGCAAAATCAGGAATTCTTAAATAGAGAGTTGTATAATTACAGTCATGGCAGTACATTCAATTTTGAGCAGTTCTCCAGATTATCTATCCAGCACATGGAATGTTAAATACTCCAAGGAAGTTTATACTTAAAAAAAAGAAAAGAATACAATGGGAATCTTAGCACTAAGATAATAAAATGTAGTCCTCTAGACATTTTAAAATTACAAATTATTTTTTACAGTATCAGCAAGCAAAAACGAAAAGTTCAGGCAAGGATTCATCTAGGATGCATTTACTTGCATTTGTGCACTGTACTGAAGAGCTCTGACTTGAAAGATGAGGTTGAAAGAAATGTACTTTGTAAGAGTAATTATTTTGATGTAAGGATCACTCCAGTTGCTGAATAAACTTGCCTGTAACTGTTCATCGTGATGAAGACCTTCAGCCAGCCAGCTGAAGGCCTGACCATGAAATGACTTTAACTCTCTGTGCTGGTCCCTTCCATGTCTGAAGACTGAACAAAACCAGTCTGTTGACATGAACTACTTGCGGGTTTTAGCACACTTACTAAGGGACTGTGCCATTCTGGGTGGATGTAAGTTAGGAAAAACTGATCTAGAATGCAGAATGAATGAAGCAACACGTGTATACAGAGAAGAGTAGAAATAAGGCTTCTTGCTTTCTGTATGCTTGTCTACATACTATTTTATTTAATGACTATCAAAAGATGACAACAATTTAGATCTCAGTTTCTCAGTGTTTTGATTCCCTTAATTTTCTCAGTGGGACAAGGATCATTGGAAAAGAAGCGATGAGGAGTTGCTGAGGAAAATGGGATTGTTTGTTCTGGAAAAGAGAAAATAAAGGGAGTCCTCACAGCTTTGAAGGGAGATTGCAGCAAGGAAGATGCTGAACTCTTTTCTTCGCTGGCAAGTGATAGGATAAATGATGTAGCAGTATCAAGTTGTTCCAGGGAATGCTTAGATTAGATACTAGGAAAAATTTTTTTCATGGAGTAGGTGATGAAACATTAGAATAGGCTGCCCCGGACAGCGATGGTGTCCTCATCCCTCAAAGCATGTGAATGTGGTACTAAGTGACATTGTTTAGTAATGGAAATTAGTAGGTTGGGTCAATGATTGAATATGATGATCTTGAAGGTGTTGTCCAGCCTAGATGATTCAGTTTTATTCTAATTGATATAACTTGATCTCATAACAAGTAGATAACAAGAACTTCAGCGATACTGCTTCAAGAAGCATCTATGTGGTAATGACCAGTGTCTGCAAATAACATTCCTCATAACAAACAATCCCTGGAATTATGTGAATGACAATTCTTAGCTGCTGATAAGAACATATATGTGGCTGAATGTTGTTAAGGATCTCTTGAATGTATGAATTTCCCTGTTATAATTGCTGATAGAAAATGTATGATGAATCTGTGCCCACCTGTTACTTTGAAGCTGAATGATGTTACGGAGTCCAGTCAGTAAAGAGGCATCTTGTGATCCAATGAAATGTCATAGAAAGGTCTTGCCACATACAAAAAGAAAGGCTGAATGATAGTAAAACTGTCTCAGAAGACTAGAGGAAGTATTAAAAACAAACAAACAAACAAGCAAGAAAAAAAAAAAAACACAACAAAAACAAAAAACCAAATATCTCAGAGATTTAGATTTGGGATGAATAATCAGTTTTTTAGTCAAATTATTTTTTAGGTAAGACAATGAGGACTTCCTGGATTTTGTTTCTTGCTAGTTATTTTTCAGAGTTAAGGGAGCAGATTTTTTCTACCACAATTTAAGCTAAGATATAACAAAAAATAAGACCCTTTCAAGGAAAACAAGAATTCTTGCTGTATCCTCAGTAAGGAATGTGTATTTTACCTCTCACGTAAGATGTCTATGTCTAGTATGGCTCAATGTTTTTTTTGTCCTTTTGAGGCTCGGTATCTTTTGCTCACATTCAACCTCAAAATACATATTTGGCTCAATCTCTAACTTGCAAACTTTATTCCCTTAATCAGGACTATATTTGATACACTATTATGTAAATAATATTCTGTCTAGCTAAAAAAAATAACTTTCCTAATTGGATTGATACTGTTGCATAGATTTTAATTGTAAATACTGATGCTGTCAGTGTAGAAATAAAAGTTATCTCATGTATGTAATTAATCTTTGAAGAACTTGAAAGGACATAACATGAATAGGCTTTCTCAGTGCAGAAAGGCAAGAGGGGAAGATATTTGCTGGCACTTGTTATGATACTTATTTGGCTTATGTATTTTTTTCCAGTGTTTAAATACAAAAAGAGGCTTTTCTTTAGCTGTTTTGGGAGGGACAAGATTGTCATTCTGAAGCTTGTTAGTAGAATTAAATGCAATGATTTAAGCAAATGTCCCATGTTCCCTTTTGAAGCAAACTGAACAGGAATATAATTTAAAGAGATTAATTGTTTCTGGTAAATTTTAACATTAAGATATATCTACATTAAATTGAAAAGTCCTATGGAATACAAAGTACAGGCCTAGTTGTTTCATTCTTCTATGAACAACCAGGCATTCTTATATGGTTTATAAAACATATCCTATGAGGATGATCTTCCTTGAATGGAAATCCTCTTTATTGACATTCTTTAGAAGCATTTTCTTAGACTTACATTATTTTGCTTTCTGATCACAGAAAGTGTACCAGTCTTCAAAACTGTACTTCTGGTGCTATGAATTTGGTAGATGGGAGAATACTATCTGTGGTTCAGTTTAAAATGGCATGTATAATAATGAGAGTTGGTAGAAACGTAACTAGGCAAGATTATACATATGAACCGGATTAATTGAATGCTTCTTCAACTTCTGAATTACGAAGTTTTACACTTGAAATATACATTATCCATAATACAATTATTTTCAGATGGGTACATATCCCTTCTAATCTTACTTTCACATGAAAGGTATTTCTGTTGAAACTCAAGTAAGCTATCACTTTTGTCGTGACTACCCACATTCACAAACTATATGTTATTTTTGAATTGCACACTTTTTCTTCTGAAGTATAAAATTATAAGCAGCGTTTTTAAAAACCAGGATTCTTTTCAAGGTCTCTTTTGACATGAGTTATTGAAGATAAACACTGATATGTCAGACAGTGTAAGATCTAGGCTTTTCTATATGTTTCAGACTTCAAAACCACTTCCACCCCCGATTTCCTTAGACCCCCTCCTGTTTATTAGAAAATTAGGAGAGCTCTATCTTTTATTTTGTCCCAAAGTTAAAATAGAGCCTCTCCCAAGGCTTTGGTGCCAGTGGTATGAAAGGAACACGTGGTATTCATAGTTGTATTCCTTTACACCTTTGTTTTAGAAGGGCTAAACAGGGAGCATAAAAGGGAAGTCCTATTGAGGAGGTTAAACTTCCCACACTCAACAACCTGATGTGCCTAATGTATGAGATATCCTCTTTGAAAAAGGTTGTTAAACACGAGTTTTGTTTACATATAATGTCATGCAGTTATCAGCATAATCAAAAACTTATTTAATCCTTTTCTAATTCTAAAGTGATTAGCAAGGGCTGAGAAATCACCTTATCTCACTAAAACACAGGTACGAACACAGAGTAAATATTTTGGTAAACAATTATTCTGCCCTTGCATATTCAGCAGTGTGCTAAATTATGCATAATCTTGCATAAGTAATAAGTGAAGGTAGCTTAAATTCAGTGTTGTTTTTTTTTTTTTTACCTGACCTATTTCTTTCAGTGCTGTTAGCTTCTTAAATCATGTATGAGCTTTCCGTAAGGCTTCAATGAGTAGTTCTAGTGGAGAGACTTCAGTAATAAATTTCAGGAGAAGACAAGTTTTTTGACAGGCATAATGCAACACATACAGAGTTTGGAACTCACACTCTGGGAATTTAGAGCAATCCTTGCAAAGCAGCTTTTCCCTGTTACATTAATAGAGAAAATGAAGTATGAAAGTCCTCAGGAATTACTGCTAGGTGTAATTTAAATAATTTACCAGAAGACAGTTCAGCACATGCATAGAACAGGGGCATACAGAGTTTGCCATAAGCAGTTTATAAATAAACTATATTCTGCTGAAGTAAGTCAGGCATAAATTATAACTATTCCTTTTGTGGCTATACTCAGTTCCTCATTGTAATAGTTATTTAGAAAAAATCTGGGTTATGACCTTCTACTAGAAATCATAGGCTGTGCCTGCCTTTTACCTTGCTTATGAGGTTGCTTACATTTAATACTTTGGCTGCTATGAGATCAAAGTAAAATTGCTGTTACTGTGGTAGAAAAAAAAAAAAAAAGAAAGAAAAAGAAAGTGCATTACATTTCTATAAACAGAATCTAAGTAGAATTTTGTAGCTCAGTGGAAAAAAAGAGTGTTTGGTGCCAAAAACCATTGATTAGCATCTGACCATTTCACAAAAACCTTATTCACTTCTTTAATGTATTATTCTGTTTCTAGCCTCAATAGCTGAAAATTAGAATTACTTGAAAGTACCAATAGGAAATATCAAATTAAGATACTAGGCAGTGTGCAGAGGGTAAAGAATGTGTTAAACATACTGGACAACTCCTACAACTGCACAAAAGCTGCAAACATAACCATTAAGGCTATTGAAGATGACTACTCTCTACCAAACAGGAATGTTTTCATTTATCTTGTCAGCACATAGAAATAAGTCTCCAAGATGAGAGGCCAGATAGTTCAGAGATGTTCAATGACTCTTGAATATTAAATTTAAAATATATTAATTGTATGTTCTTCTGACAGCTATAAGTACTGCCTATAGAACATGATGTAAACTTGTTTTCCCCTTCTTAATATTACACAAGTTACATGATCTTTGATTCATGTGGAGCACATATACCCACAAATATCGTCTCTGATCTTCTGTATTTCTCCTTACGGTTTTTCACAATATTTATGTTTCATAATTTGTTTTTAATTAACTTTCCTTAGCCACAGCCACCTTATGATGGGTAAAACACCACAGCAACCAGAGCTTGTAAGCAGTCATAAGTCAGAAAGGTGGTCATTTTATAAGTTTGACCACTTAGTATCCAACTCACATGATTATCTGTGAGCAGTCCCTGTAGATATTTTTCTCATAAAAACACAAGTTCTGGTAGGAATTTGGGATTTTTTAAGATGAGATTTACTAATCTGATTTTTGTGTAACAACATATGAAAATGGCAAAATTGAGACTGATGATATTTTTGTAGACTTCTATTGGCTAATTTATTACTTAAGCTTTTAATTTTTCCATAAGTAAATTAACACATCCATAATAATCTCTCTATATGTTTTACTTAGTTATAAATGTATATAATCATGTCAGTAATTGCATTGATTAAATATATATGTATTAATAGAGTTACAGGATGTATAATGTTTGCATAAATAATTCATGCTCTTATTAACCTAGCATGCACCAGCTTGTCCAAGTACCCTTTGCAAAACTCACACTAGTGTGAAAATTAACACAGGGAATAGGTTAAATGTGCCCTTGGTTTTGCTTCTCTCCTTCTAAAAATATTTATGTAGAGGGAATCGGGAAATCTGCACACTGGGACAAATCCTGACTACTCCTCCCAGCCTGCCTCAGGGTAAAGCACTGCTTGTACTTCTTCTCCCTTTATCCTTCACAATGTGGGCAATTCCACAAGCCCTCCTTCATAATGTCCAGCATCCACAAAGTTTTAGGCTTGATTGTGCTCTACTTATTGTAATAAAACCAATTAAATATTCTGCCAGTTTATCATGCATATTTTTAATAAATATATATAATCACTCCTTGCTTCAGCTGGTCACTCTAGTTGTATTATTGATGTTAGCAGATTTTTTGCTTGTTATATGGATTTTTACTCGATGTTCTTTTTTTATGTTTTAATTTGGTTGTCCCAGAGCAAGGATCAGGACAGGCTAAGTGACAGGGACCTTTTGGGCTGGCAAATCCCCAGTGCTACTTCTTGATAAATGGAAAATATTGTCCATGTCTGGAACTGATACTCGTATGCAAAAATTCTGTATACTAAGCTGTTTTCCCAAATTATCCTTCAAAATTATCCTTCAAATGCACTGTAAATTTCATTTTCTTTTCTAAGAAAAGATTCCTCATTGAAATTCTAGTTAGAGCAGTTGTCTTTCCTAGCATAGAGACTTTTTCCATTATTAAACAGAACTGTTAGAAAACTAAGTAATGCTAACAGTAAATTTCTCCTTAATATGCAATAAATACGGGTTGTTAGAATGATAAAAACAGTTTAGTTTAAACAACATAATTAACATCCTTATAAGAATCACTGAAAATAAAGTGCAAAATAAAATAAAATCACTGTCATGATCCTGACCTTGTGTTGTAAATTAAAAACATAGTAAAGTGTCATAAATTTCAGCAGCTCCATTTGGGTTCACTTAATAAAACTATGACAAAAGCAAATGTTTTGTCACTTTCCGACTGTTGCCAGGAAAAATTGTAGTACATAATTAATGATAATCCACTCTTTAATTTGTATATATAAAGGCACAGGAAGTTGCCACTGATAGCACTGAAATAATATCATTTTCACTGTTAAAGCAGTAGAACTGTTTCATCTAAAACAAGTAGTCAGGGGAAGTATAATAGAAGATGTCAGAGGCACAATAAATAAGATTAGAGTGGACAAGAAGAAGTGAATAGTATTAACAGCATTGAAATTTTCAATTAGAAAGGCAAAGCAAATCCTTTATGAATTATCCTTTACTTTCTTTTAAACCTTTCTGAATAAATGCAGCTGAATTGCCTGAATACTGGTTAGTAACATCTGTATATGAAAAGGTTGCTAATAATTAGTTG
Source organism: Excalfactoria chinensis (assembly GCF_039878825.1). Classification (NCBI taxonomy): domain Eukaryota; kingdom Metazoa; phylum Chordata; class Aves; order Galliformes; family Phasianidae; genus Excalfactoria; species Excalfactoria chinensis. Next base: position 36,787,295 of record NC_092827.1, read on the forward strand.
GTCACCCTTCTTAGCATATCTGAAATATCACAATATCAGCAGAGAACAGGCAAAATAAACTATGTGGTGGATACACTGACTCACATTGCTTTCCTGGTTTCCTCAGTTGGATGATATTTCTGGGTAGTGCATCCCAATAAAAATGGGGACTACAGAAAATCCAACATGAAATGAACGATGAGGTGAAGGCAGTTCTTTGAGTCTTCTTGAAACTAGTGTTTATACCGCATCTTGATCTTCTAAGTGAACAGAACACATTCTGGATCTTGCAGCCCCCAAAGCAAAACCACTCTGTTGTTAACTCTCTTAAGATCTACATGAATAGCTTGACTGGGTCATTTCTTGGCTGCTTCTAAGTGAGTTTCACAACTCCATTATAAAAGTTTTCTTTTTATTTTTTACAGTTGGTTTTGATCATCCTTGTTTTAAGTGTTAAGGATTATTCAGAAGACCAGCTTTTGGAATAAATGTGATAAAGGATCCTGAAATAACTATGCCCTCTAAATACAACACTTAAGCCAAGGTAAAATTTTAGACCAATATTTTATTCTTCTTGTCAACACATAAAGACAAAATACTGTGCCAGAGACTGTAGGAGAACTGAAAGTAAGAGACAACCCAAAACATGTTACTTATGGGAGTACTGTGGCTTTATCAGTGCTAATAAAGTCAGAGTGCAGTATTTCTACCCTTCACAACAGGGTGGCTGACTCCATGCTGTGAATGGCAATTGGAAAGCTCAGCTTCTGAATGGGAACCCAATGGTCGAACACAAAGCCAAAAGTGGGAACATTTTCATACTCTGAGTTTGGAATGCTGTGAGCCACAACTTACTCAAGAGTGTTAAAGGGACTGTTCAGTGTAGTAGCATGGATGGAGCTTGTAGACACACCCTCCCTATATTTATGTTCAGAGTGTAGCATGTCATAAGAGGAAACAAATGAAAACTGTACCTCTTGTCCTCTCCTACAACTCATCTCACTTTTGCATCACGAGTCTTCCCAGCCCGATTGAACAGACTGATGAGGACATGAGGCACTTCTTCAAAACTTACCTTCAGGAAGAGGGCCTCCAGGAGCAGGGTTTACTAACCAAATCCTTCTACATTTTACCTTTTAATTGTCATCTTTGTCACTACCATTAGGAGCACAAGCAATTGGCTTTTCATGCCATACTTTCCCTGCCCAGTGTTTGTTTTCTGCCAAACTGAAGACCTGGAGTTAATTGCTGATGCCTACATTTGACAGACAGATTCCACCAACACCAGATGGATCCATCTCAGTATTTTCTTCACTTACACATAAGCATCATGTTACTGACATTTAGTGGTCTTCTAGTTTATATTCTTTCTGGCCTTGTACAATTACTCAGGGATTTCCCAATTCATTTTCCTGTAGTTCTTTTAACTAAAGATATCAGGAAATGTTCCTTTTGCTGTGGTCTGAAATTCATGACAAGGCTATCACCAAAACAATGAATCATCAGAAAAGCTACTATATATGAGGGAACTGCATATGGTAGAAACATGTAAGGCAAACTATTATATTTTTTTTCTTTAAAAGAGTAGAACAAAACCTTCATTAGTATTGGCAATTAATCTGGCTTTGTAGACTATTGGCTGGCGAAGTGCACTCTGCTTGCTTGCTACACTGCAAATGAATTTAGTTTTGTTTCGATTTTTAATCCAAAGAGTAACTCGTCAATATTTGAGAAGAAAGGTAAAATTAATATGATAAAATTGATTCCCTGATAAGTTGTAATACAGTGATACTTTCTGTTACCCAAAGTATCATAGAAAGCTTACACAAAGCAAGCATCTTATTTGCAGTAAATGTACTCACTGTACTCAGCTTACTTAAAATTTTAGCTACACTGTATTTCCTAACACACTTGCTTTAGATATTTATATCCTTTGTCAAATTTTTCTCTGAGTAGCTGTAAGAGATAACAACTTGTGTACAATTCTTATCCCAAAGAGGTTGTCTTCATTGTTAATTCCTATTTTAACCCAAAATTCTTATCTGTTTCAAATTTAATAATAAAGATACCAGACTATCTGGTAACCCACTTCCCTGATTCATATTCACTCTGAATTTAAAAAAGAAAAAAATAGTACTAAGAAACTTGACAGCAAATAACCTTCAAACATGAAATTCAACAATTTAAAACATTTGAAAGTTATGGGAATAAATAAATTCTGAATTCAGTATTTTATTCTGTTTGCAGCTGATGGGTATCTCACCACAACAAATCCTATGAGAAATTTTAGATGGAATGAAGAATGCTGAACACACCTTCAGTAAGGATCAATACTTTGATTTACACTGGGCACTGACATGGTGGGTTAGATAATGGCTGGATACTTGCATCTTCTTGATTTAAGAACTATCTCAAAATGGCTGGAATGCAGGTAATTAGTTTCAGTGTCACTGGTAATCTTAAAAATGAACCCATGCCTGTCTTTTATTCTCAGCTACTCATCCTTAGCATTTAAAAATTATCTGGTTAGTTGTTTATCCGGAAAAGCACATTTACATTATGTGATTCAAAACCAGCTACAAATATATTTCTGTGAATATATTTTAGTAACTCTAGTAATGTTTCTATTTTTGTAGGAAATTCAATGTTTTTCAAGCAGCATTTCCTTGTCTCAGAGCCTACATGAAACTGTATCTCATGTCTCTTCTTCAGAAGGGGCATTGTCTTTCTTTTGCTATTCTCATTTGTGTACTTATGTACGAAATAGAAACAAGTGTGCTACTAATGACAAAAATTTCCTTTTGAAAATCCAACTTAGTGGGTTTTTCCCTAGCACTGTTCAAGCGCGTGGAACAGTATTTTGCTGGAGTGGTTTGTCCAAGTGAAGGTTGCCCTAAAAGTAAGCTCGTAAGTCTCAACTACATTTACCTTCAAAATTTCTTGCAAGAGAAATAAATATCTTAGTATCAAAGGCCTCTGGCAGGATGGATATTTCTTACATTATTCTTAAATTTGCTTTCCTAGTTTAGTTCTCACTATAAATGGATTACATATGCTAATAGAGCCTTGTGTCCTCCACTGCAGGCCACGGAAGGAATCGTCTGTCTAACTGAGCACAAACTTCAGGCATTGCAGTCTAGCATCACCACATGGAGAGTGCTGCTCACCCTCTGCCTACATTACACCTTCTGCCTCCCTGCTAAGTCTGATCTTTCTGACCTAAGTAGTCTGGAAAGCAGGTGGCAGCAAGTTCCTTATCTCTAGCCAGCTTTCCAACAGAACTTGCAAAACACTTGAGTCCCACAAAGCCACAGTGGGATGAGGAAGAGAGTAGACATACCACTTTCCCCACATGCAGATCCCTGCCGCGCTGATAATGAGTAAAGGCCTCACTGCAGGCTTGCTGAGTGACTTCTCACGGTCACACTTGCCAGACAGTACCAAACCGTTGGGCTTCTGTGGTAAGACCTAGTTGTGTAAAGTGAACTGACTTTGGGAGTCATCTGATTGTAACTAAATTAATAAAGAAAGAAGGGAACAAGGCGGGGGGGGGGGGGGGGGGGGGAGGGAGTGAGGAAGGAAAAGCACATGGATAAATATTCCATACTTTTAGGAGCCCAACCAAAAAATGTTTCCTGTGATTAGCATGCTAACAAAGCTCAGCATCACAGAAGCTAGCAGATTGTTATTCTATGTACACTCACCAGTTTATGCCATGGAGAACAGTGTAGCTATGGGGCTGGAATTGATAGTACATAAAAATTTAAGAAGTATGAGTAGCTTGAAAACATGAACATTGTTTTTCTTCTGCTCAATCTCAGGGAAAATGTATGCAGCAGTTTTGTTATTTCTGTGTCTACATGTGTGCATGTGTTTGTAAGTTTGATGCATGTAACAGCTTTTATCTTTCTAAAGTACCAAATGCCTTCCTACACTGTTTCTTTAAGTAACAGTGACACTACAGATAATTATTTTACTTTTAATTCTTTTGAAATCATACTGAGTTTCTGAAGCATATTTTAATTCACAATGTGGATGTAAAAGGACATGCAGCATTTGTGTATTACTAATTTTTACACGTATAAACTGGGAGGCTTCGTATATTCCAGCTACTGCATCACACTTTGTGTAATAGAGTCCATAAAAAGTTCTTGATATGACTTTTTTTTGGGGGTTTTAGGTGTGCATGCCTTTCAGTTTTCAAATATATGTAAGGCACTCTTGTTACCTCTCCACAGCCTTCTATAGTAATAAGGAACAGAATTTACTGATTCATGGAAGTAGAGTGATTTGAAATAATTTTTGCATAGCTCCTTTCTATATCACCTGCAGAATATGGGGAGATGGGATAGAATACTGAGAAATGCTCTGCTGCCCAGGCTGGATTTTTGTTTGTGCTTTGGGTGAAGGTTGATTTGGGCTGCTTATTTTATAGCTAAGAGTTATCTTCAGTGAGGAAGGGAACAAAAAGGACTCTAAGCCACTTTGAATACTCAGGCTTTCCTGAATTCTGCTGTGAATGAGTCTCCTAACAGCACTGATGTAATTGTGATTGCAGTGATAGGGGAAAATGAGATTTTCAGTGTCGCTTTAACTCAGCTCCTCCACAGCCAGCCACCTGGTTCTTTACAGACATAGTATGATGCCTCTGAGAAACACTGGATTTGCAAATTTTCCTCCTGAATTTATCTCTGCAATTAAATTGAGCCTTTCACTTTCATCATAACAAAGATATTTGTTATACCTTAATCCAAAATCCATACTCTAAAGACTCAGTAAACTACTTTTTTTTCCCAGGATTTTCAGAAGGATTTTATATCTTTGTGTGAATAATACCTCTCTGCAAAGTGGCTGATAGTTTCATCTGCTTTTATATTAGTAGTAATAATAGTATTGCAAAAGAAACTTGTTTCTGCAGTACAGTAAAGTGGTTTACAGTTTTAAGATTCCAGTTTAACATCACATTTAAGCACACACAGCAAATAATCTGAGGAAGTTACACTGGGGCAAAGAATTGGTGGTCCTTTTAAACTGTCTTAAATATCCCTTTGGAGAAGGTCCACTATTTTAAGTAATTTAGATACTAATTACCTGGAATAATGATGTACAAAACTCTTTAGTTTAGGGTTAGCTCCAAGCCCGTAGCTTCACCAACACATGGGTAAGCAGATACGGCTAAAAACCCTGAAGATCCTGTTAAGCTACACCACTTCCTTGCAGATTATTTTCAAAGACAGAATTGGTAGCCAAACACTGTATCTAAAACAAATGTAGTAATAAAGAATCATTTGAACTGTGAAATCTTCCAAAATCTCAGTTCCTTTGTCTCCTGACTTCATTGTTCCTCCTCAACCAGTGCTTTTCTGCCACAGCTTTCCATTTTGCCCTTGCTGCAAAGCTCATATGTATCAGAGGCTACCTTTGCTATGGGCTTCAATGAATTAGAGACCACACAAATAACCTGATCTTTCTGATAATACACTGAACATTAAAGTAAAGTACTACGTATCTGTCAAGGCAGACAGATCTGGTAAGAAACTAAGTCTGTGTACATGCTTGAATATACGTAGAAAATCATAAAGTAGCTAAAGATTGAAGAGCCCGGAGAGTGAAGAATAAGTGGAAAGTGATTAAATGGTAAGTGATATCTTAAAAGCATATGAGAGATTTTAAAAGGATCCATGCAGAAAACAAAGAGCTATTAGTTAAAAAAGGTAAATTACAGATAGCACTATTCTAATATCAGTCCCACAATAGCCATCAGAGATGAACCAGTAATGTAATTTCTTTTAAATGGATGCTATTCTAGTCACACTTATCATCTGCAGAGAAATATTTCTAATATCTATACCAGATAATAAAATATCTATAAAACTATTTTCATTTATATTTTTTCCCAAGGTTTTTAATGCATTTCACTTCCTTCTGCATGTCATTTTTTTTTCTTCTATTACAAACATTGATCTTAAAATGTTGTCTTGTTCCAATCATTTTTTATGTAAGAATCAAGTGATAATAGAAATTTAAGAAATATGAAGTACTGTCTTGCTTAAAAATTAGATAATTCTTTCTGAATTTATGCTTACTTGTAAACAGATATAAATAATCTATATGCGTTGTATATTTATAATGTATATTTTACATATATCTAGAGTAAATATTTTTAGTTATTCCAGTGATAGTCAATAGTCTTTTACTCATAACTTTCTAAAAGAAGAGACTAAGATTTATTTAGTTATAATTGAAAAATAAAATCTAAATTATTTTCAGGAATGGATTTCTGCTGAGTTAATGAGTGATGAATCATGGTGAAATAATGCAATAAGAACATACCATGGCCTTTTGGGAATAAAGCAGTTTTTTTTTTTCCATTTTGTACATTACACCCTCTTTGTAGATCAGACAATCTCTGTCCATGGTGTTTTTTGATCCCACTGTAATATTATTTTGCTTTTGATATAAATACACTGAATATTAATAACACCGGTGAAGACATAAATGAAACCCAGTATTAATGATAAAATTTATAAAAAGTTTTCTATGCTTCCATTTGAGAGGAGACATTTCTGTTTTCCCATCTGCAACAGGGGAATAAAATGCACTATGTTTCAAGCTCATTTTATAATGGAACTAACTAACTAAAATTGTTTATTTTATCTGGGAGAAATTAGACACAATGGGACTGTGATCTATGAATACCTGTGTAAGGAAGATATTTTTAGTTGTAAAATGCTCTGTAATTCTGTAGAATAAAGTGTAATGAGATTCTGTTTTTGAAAACTCAAAGCCATATGCATTCATACTAATATTACAAGAGAAAAGTCAATTTACATTGGAATAACTAAACTAGAGATCTCTTGGATTCTTTATCACTATGTAGGATACATGCTTTGCACTGAAAGAAAATGATAACAGGCCTTACTTCCTGAGGGGTTTATTTTATGGTCTTGTGCCTATCTTCACGAAACAAGCCTTACCCTTCTTGCAGTAAAGCATTTGAACTCACTGAGGCAGAAGGAAAAAACAGTTGACAATAGTTTTCACCTAAGAGATTTGGTATTTATATATTTATATAAAAGATGAATACAGACAAGATATTATTTTCCCTTAACTAAGTCTTTCCTGTTACTCACTGTATAACTGCAAGATACTCAACTAAAAAATTCTTTGGTACACTGACATTTCTGTGTTGATAATTGCAATATCTGAAGTTGTTAATTTGCTAGTACTGCTCTAATTTAAATCAGCTATAAGTCTTTGTATTTGTGATTTTTTCTGTAAGACTTATGAAGACATTTCAACTTGTGACTCTGGGTATTTTTAAGAAAAAAAATCACAAAGGAAATTCCTCATTTTATGAATGAATACAATTCTGCTGTTTCTAATACATATATATTTTTAAAAAAGGATAAATAAAATGAATTTGTCATGAAAATCTATGTGTATCATTTCTGTAAATCAACACAAACTTTTTTGTTATGTCTTTGTTTTAATGAGTCTTTTCTCAAAAGGTATGTGCAAAACATTTTATATCAACTTAAATATAAAGCAAAAGCAAATAAAACAGAATAACTGAAAGTACAATAAAAATTGATCTGTAGTGCAGAATGGAATACTTTCTTAAACATACATCAGTAAAGTATGACTTTTTTATATACAAACATATTTTAAGGTCATTGGAAAGAATCAAGATAGGATGCTTTACTCTGTAAACTCAATATGATAACATTTACCTGAAGCATATTAATTCATTCTACAAGAAGAAATCTGACACTTGTTTTCACATTTATTTTATTTTATTTTTTTTCTCCTAGATTGGACTTCTGTGAAGCTATTTGATATAATTATTAAATAATTAGTTTTATACTATTTATGTTTAAAATATACAAAACAGCAGTTTCTCAGAGTTAATATTGCAAATGTAGAAGTCTGTGTGCTAGAAGACCTTTAATATTTAAAAAGATAAAATGAAAGAGTTGTTTCTGAAACACTTCCACCAGTGTAGGCTGCAGAGCACACAGATTCATGAATGACATAGAGGAACTGAAATGGCAGAAAGCAGAACTTTAGATCTGAGATCTCAGAAGAAGGTCTGGAGGTTCTGGCTGGAAGGGATTAAGAAAAGGGGGGACAGAGGATGCTCACTACCCAGGTGGGATACGTACAGGCTACACAGCTTTAGAACATTTTAGGAAAAGAAATAAATCTATTAGGATTTTGGCAGATTGAGTAGGTAATTTATTGGATACAGGAAGCATAAGTGTGTGTTGGCATAAGATGCATGCCTCAATAGTTTTTACATACATATGTACATGCAGACACATGCATAAACATATTTTGCAGCCTGCCGCTGAATCCATATCAAGCAGCTGAGCCATCCCTTTCATTTGTGTATTTAAGTCAATGCTACAGAGTCACTCTGGCTTTTTAGTCACTTTTAAGCCAGTATCCTAGCATTATATTAAAAAAATGTAGGTTAAGCACCTTGCTGAAAGCCATGTAAACAGCATATTTATCTGAATACTGAATAACTGTTGACATTTTTTGTGGAAACTAAAAAAAGCTCGCTATAGTGAAGTGACATTTTTCCAGCTGAGTAATTCCTTTCTGCTTGCTCTATTTCATATCATTCTTAATGGTATTTTTGGTATATGTATTTTAAAATCTTTACTCCGCTCTTGTAACTATTTCAATGACAGGATAAAAAAAAGTTAATCTTTACTTATCTGCATCAACAACAAAAAAATAAATAAAATAAAGCCCAAATCCTGTGTAATTTTTAAGTTTTTCTTGAAGAATTATATATAAGCAATGGACCCTTCTCTTTGTTCATTTATTTGCTTTTCTGAACACTGACCACCCAATACTGCTGTAAAATAATTAAAAAAAATAACTAATGTAGATAATGTGTTCCCAATTTTTCCTTTTGATAGTAACATTTTATTTAATGTGTGTGTCAGATATTGTTACAACCTAAAGAAATGATGAAATAAAAATATTGAAAAATGTACCAGTTGGCCTGAAAGTTGTTTTGAGCAGTTGCACATATTAATTTAGCTGCAGAAACTGAACTAAGAGGAGGGAAAAGTACTTTTCTATTTGCTTGATGTTGGTGTCACCCAAGATAATAGCATTGCTGCATCACTGATGTGGCAAAAAAGCCTTTAAATGTGACTCAAAGCAAGTTCAGATGGAAAGTATGAAGTACTCCAATGGACTGCATGTCCTTGAAAAGAAAAAAGAATGTAATTCCAGAGTGATCTGAGCTTTTCAGAATCGACAGTTGAAGTCCTCTTACTCTGTGGTGATATGACTTGCAGCGCAGGCAATCATTTGACTGTGGAAAATACCTATGAATCTTGGACCTATGACAGATCCATCTCTGCCAGAAAGACAGTCTCTTGCAACACAGCCTTAATTTTGGGCTGCATGTCTGACAGAAGACAAGGCAAGTTTAATCTACCAGTAAACTTCTACCAGAATGAGAATTTTTCCCACTTGCACTGTTTATGGAGTATAACATGTAGCAACTGGAGCACTGGTCATTAGGTCTGCACTTACTGCTCTCTCCCTTGCATTTTACAGTGTACAGAAAAATAAATAGATAGATAGATAGATAGATAGATAGATAGATAGATAGATAGATAGATAGATAGATAGACAGATAGACAGATAGATAAAATAAGTATTTCCTTTCTTTTAGACACTGTAGGTACATATATATGGCATCCAAAACTGCTTGGCTATTACCAGGAAACATTCAGGTTTCTTCTTATTAAACTGTACCACAAACCTCTGAAATACTTCAACTTGCAAGACCTTTGTAATTCATCTGTCTTGGAAACTGCTGAGGGCCAGAGCAAGTTTTGGTTAATGCCTACCCATTAAATAGTTACTGAAGCTTTCAATTTTCTCTTCCTCTGATTTTATTACACTTATGTTACCATATTTTCACCTGTTACCAAAGAATGAGATTCATGTACCCCTTCTTTTTTTCTCCTCCAATTAGAAACCCTAAGATGTGCCTTAATGAGCAACAGCTGTTCATTGGAGGTGGTCTGTGCCATTGTACGGCTATCGAGTTTTCTCAGAGAGTATTCTTCACACTGTGTGTTATTGCCTGTACTTGTCCCCAGCCACAGAACCAGTTATCACATTGGCCCCATCCGTGAGGAGGTGAATTGTTAGCATTTTAGTGTCATATGTATTACCCTGCAATAAAAAGAGTAATTTACCTATTCAGTTAACATGAACCATGGTTGTAAGGGCTGCCATTTGATTTTCTAAACTGCATGAGCATTCATAATCAACTTGTAAAAACTGGGCCATGATGCATTAGGAGCTATTAAGCCATCATTTACAAACACTTTGAAATACCGACGAGTTCCTTTATGCTTAAAAGAGGAAATAACTGATGTATTTCAGTTTGGAAACATTTGATAAATTCATGCAAGAAAAGCCTAAAAGCACTGTTAATTAATCAAAATCAAACTAATGGAGCAACTGCATTTGTGAATCAAGGGGGAGGGGAGATTTTTAATGGAACTCAGGAGACTTGAAGTCCCAACTTCTGCTGAATTTAAATGGGAATTTGCTGCCTAGATGCCTTGGGTGTTTCTGGAATCCCCAGCCTGAATCACTGTGTAGTCCTTTCTCATCTTCATCTGCAAGACACGGTTGATGAGCAACTATTATTTAATGGCACAGACTGAGTATGTACATTTAGCATGCTCTGTATGTCACATTAAAAAAAAGTTCTACTTCTCACTAGAGCTCCTTCAAAAAGGCTAGATTTTAAGATACTCCCTAGTTTTTCACACGTACCTTTCTAAATGAAGCTTACAAGAAAAAACAAAGGTGAACTGAGTGAAGTTGTGGATAGCAGTATGGGAACAATAAAGAATTCATCATTTTCAATGGAACCTTAAAGACTACCGCAAATGATATGTTCCAAATATGGATTAATTTAAATTTAAACTGGTCATTACATTAAAGCTTACAATTGGCACAATTATTGAAAAAATGCAACACATTTTGAACTAAAAATGACTGAATATATATCTTTATTCTGAAATCCTTCAGAAATTTAAAACTGTTAGAATTTGTATACAAAAATTTGAGCCCATACACAGTGACATTAGTAATATTTATGAAAAAATATTTTTTGACATGAAGTTTTTTTAGCAGAACAATGTCTACTATGAATTCTGTGCTAATTTATAAGAAAGGATTTGTTTTCCAGCTCAAAAAACAACAGTATGTATTGCAGAACTGAAAAGTTCATGGCTGACAATCAAAAAATTAAAGAGTTTTGGTAGAAAACAAAACCGTTTCATATATTTTTTTAAACATGTATTTTATGTAAATGCCATTGTGGCTCTTGCCAAGGGGTATAAGAGAAGTGCCAAAGCTGTAGAGCACTCTCATTGCTCAAGCTACAAGTGACTGAATCCACTGCAAATGCTCTTATACTCATTCAGTAACCCTAACACATTTTGAGAAAGGTGAACAGCATTTGTGAAATGGTAATACCTGGAGGTACATTAATAGTTCTAAATCATCATCATCAACAACAAACCCTGGATCTTGCATCTTTGAAACTGAGAAATCCTAAATTTCTCATTTTTCTCAAAATGACTGGGTGAAAAGGCATGGGGATGGCATATTTCTTTTTCTATTAAAAGTGATAGAAGTACTGCGTCCAAGCCCAATCAGCAGAAAACTTCTGTTTTGTACTGTGCCTGCTACATGAAGCTCCTTTGCCTTGATTTCACTTTACCACAGCTGAGCTTTTTGTTATAGAATGGACTTAATTCTGGGGATTCCAGAAATATGACAGACTAATTTTTTAAAGGAATTAGTTGTTATATTTGTAGACAATATTTGTATAATAATTAAATACAAATGATGAAACATACTGGTCAAAAATTGAGCTGAACCATATGTTTTCAGCATAAAATATATCCTATTTGTAGGTATTTGACATGACTCTAATGGGAGTAGATTTTGGAATTTAGGTGTTGTTAGTTGTGTGTCTGTGCTAAATATCTTCCGTGATTCAAGTTCCTACAAAAGGCATGTAGGGGGCTCATTTGAGTTAAGAAATGTTGTAGTAAGTACCTAAGGACCAACTAAAAGCTCATTTTTCAAAATTTTTTACAGAGGTCAAGACTAGCTAATGTGCTAATAAATAAAGCCAGTTTAGTTATTTAGGGACAGACCATGGACATACTCATTTACCATGTGACAGACACCAGAACAACAGTGCTCATTCATGGAACAATTGTCTTAAAACGTGTTCCATGTTGAAATCATGTTAATTTATTGTAGTCAGTATTTTCAACTGAAACCTTTACTAACGCTTTTCTCAGCTGTTAAACATGTGAATTTAAAATATGCTAATATGATATTGTTTGTTTGTGAGGACATAGAATATGACAAACACTCCTCTTAGTTTTTTAGATCTCACAAACACCCACTACCATCTAAAACCTAAAGGTTAACTGAAAGAACTTGCCAGAACTTCATGATTTAAGTTGCACACAGAAGTTGGAAGGTCACTTGTTTTGGATGAAAGGTACCAAACTAACAGCTTTTTAAGACTTTTGAAACTTGTTTGAGAACTGTAGGTGGTGTGCTTTTGGATAACACAGAACAAACAAGAAGTATGCTGAATCACATGCATATGTCCCAAAATTGCATATGTACTATATTCTTATGCCTGCTGCTATGAAAATTTGCCTTTGAATCTCTGAACATTTGTACTTGAGAATTCAAATACTGCTAAATAAATTGTAATTCATATAAATGATTACAGCAGCAATTACCATTTCTCAGGCTTAAGTAAATGATTTGCCCATACCTATGGTCCTTTTTAAGAATCCTAAGCAAGGGAATTTGGTGATAACTGCTTATGAAGCAGGCATTGTTTATATTTTTTCTTTCAGCATGACAAATACAAAGTAATCATATTCAGTTAACTCTCATTGGCTAATTTTGTTCTGTGGGGACAGGCCTCAGTAAAACTGAATGTTGAGTATCTGAATAGGAAAGACAAAAGCAAACAGAAAAACAGGGGATTTACAACAATACTTTATATCAAGTAATTTAAGATCTATAATGTAGTGCTGCATTTCTACTCTAATTTACCATGGATAAGAATCATCCACGTATAATATAGGGACAGTGAGACATGAGAAAAATGGTAGTTTTACAAGTTGTTCTCTCAGCCTTCTCACTTCTCCTCAATGTCAGGAAAAACTCAGCTGAAATGTAAAAGCTTTTGACATTTGAACAACAGCAGAGAGAAAAGACTTGGGGGATGGGGGGTTGGATCGAGACTGAATGCTGCTGTATTACTCTGCTAGTTAACGTTCAATAAAACTTTCACAAACCGCCACAAATCACTCTACACGTTTCATCATTTGAAGCCTTTTTATTTCATGTTTTCTGAGCCCCAGAAGAGTCATTTTAATTCCTTTCTTGTGACGTTTTCCTTTGAGACATAGAAGTAGGAGAGTAAACTTGAAACCCTATAACAAAAAACCATGTTTGTATCCTTTGCTTTTTAGAGGAAAGTGGATAAAAAGAATTTATATATTTATATACACACACTATTCTATCTGTAATAGTTTTAAGTCCAGAAAATACCTGCCTTGCTTGAGTTACTTCCCCCCCCCCCCCCCCCCCTTTATTTCATTGTGAGAATAACTTTGCAGAGTTAAAGAACATTACATGTGAAAGTCCAGCAGCTGAATTTTGGAGAGACTAAGGTACAGTTTTTCTTAGATATGTTGATGAATACTCCTAGATAGTATGGTTTTCTAACATCATCTCTTCCCTTCCTCCCCACTCTTCTCCATTTGATAATGGAAAAATGAAATTTGACAATTATACAGCATTTGCCTACCTCTGAAATACAGATGACAGAGCTTAAGTTATTATTATTTTTCTTATTTTCCACAGAATTGAAATTTCTACAAAACTGCATTTTTATTTGCTTATGTGGCACAATTTTGTGACTGAATTTTTGAGTTGAAAAATCAAAGCATCTCATTTTAAGTCAAAAGTCTGAATGCTTTGGAAAGAACCCTAAAACATGCAGTTCTAACCTATTCAACAGTGCTCAGTTTGTGTGTTTTTCACAGTGCAAGAACTGCCACAATTGGGTCTGGCAGCTGTAGGTCAGACCGCTGCTACAGTGATGGGTGATAATCTCCAACTGATTACATTGCTCATAGAAAAATATGTATTTTTAGAGCTAAGAAAATTTAGGGGAACCATGTAACACAAGGTATGGAAGCAACGTGGAGTCCAGAAACTGAGCAGAAAAAATCAGACTCAGTGGTAATTACAAGATATAGGTAACTGAGATCAAAAAACAAAATGTATTCAACTGCAAGTTCACTTGAAGTAAAGTCTTTCAGACTGGTTAAATACACCAAAATGAAATATTCTGAAGTAGTAATCTGTTGATCCAAAAAAGATGCACATTTGATTTTGACATTTTAGTCAAAATATTGGAATTTCAAAATCTCAGTTTGAAATCAGATCTCCAGAAATTCTGAAGTTCCCTGCAGGACAAAAGATGCTGTATTTCAGTCACAATAAGTCTATCACCCTAAATGTTTTAATTTTCATACATTTTTTAATTACACACTAGTGGCTTTGTTGTTTTTGCATAAATATTCTTTGCTATAAACTCTACAAACATATAAAAGGAGCTGTAAAGGCAAATCTTACAATACCTTATTAAGCTAATAAATATTCCCTTTTCTTTGATTTGGGAATGTGGATTTGTGTCAAGATTCAGTATTGAAGCTAGAAAAGGAATACCACATGTCATTTGAACATTCTCAAGCTCTGCAGAGATATAGTTCATGCTGATCTGTAGATCAGTTATGTCTTCCATATGCAAAGGATCATTGTCTTTATATTAAGTGTTATATCTTATCAGACATTCATGCTATGTACTTAAAAAACTCAGTGAGAAATTGCATGTGGTGGAGATTTGGAATTTGGCCCTAAATAGTGACTTTTGTGACTATTAACTGAGGTCAAAGAAGTGGTTGACTGTGTTCCTCATATAACTAAAAAATCATCATAATAACAATAATTCTGAAAGACATAGAGTCAGAAAAATAATTAACATTTCCAACAGTTGGAAGACTTGTACCTGAAAATGGAAAAGACTTGTTAAACCACTTCTCTGACCAGAGTTATTAAAACTTTCTCAGAACAAGTCCCTATCAGGAGAGTGCTCAAAGTATCAGATTTGGGTATCATACCCTCTACCACCTCTACAGAAACTGGACTGCCAGGCAGCTCTGAATGTAGGGATTAAAGAGGAAGACAAGAAATTGGGCTGTGAGGTATATAACCTGTGAGAGAAAGCTATATTTTTGATTCTTCATTTTACTTTTAAAAAGTAGAAGGATGAAACTAATAAAGAAGCCTCCAAGCAGAAACTGAAATCTTTTTTTAGATTAATTTTCCTGCATATTCTTACTTGCTTTGGCCCTAGCGATCCTGTCTAACCTGCAGTTTGACAGTGGGGACACACTTTTAAATGTATGCTCTAACTGTAAGTTTATCACCTGCTGTTCCAAAAGACAAAATTAACTCTTTACCCCTTCCAGAGGGGGGAATTTATACATTTATCTCAATGAGAAGTAACCATCTAGTCGTGCAAAAT
This sequence comes from Excalfactoria chinensis, assembly GCF_039878825.1. Lineage (NCBI taxonomy): Eukaryota > Metazoa > Chordata > Aves > Galliformes > Phasianidae > Excalfactoria > Excalfactoria chinensis. The sequence goes on from NC_092827.1 coordinate 36,802,968, forward strand.
AAGAGGAATCACATCTTAGAGAAAGCTCCATTGCCCAGCTGTTCACAATAGGTATGCTTACGGTTAAAACATTTTGCTGTGAGCCTCATGTGATTAAAATAACTGACTTGACTTACCCTGAGGAACGCCAGAGTAACATCCTTGAGATATATAATATATTAGTAAAGATAAAGTCCACTGCCCCACTTTTGATGGGACTAGAGAAATAAATATGCTGTTAGAAAGTCCTTAAATATTGAAATAAAATGCACAAAAAAGTTATAGAATCTGCACCCCCAAGTGCTAAAGCAAGTCCAATATCTTTTTAGGATAATTTAGGTGCAAATTATTGTGTCAGAGGGATTATCTGATCTTTACAGCTGTCTCCCGATCTTTTTTTTCCCTGTGTTTCTTTAGGCTTCTATGTTGGGGTTGTGAATGCCACATAGTTTCTACCTCTTGTCAACATGAGTTCAGAGCATTTCTTTGCAACACAGTGTGGGGTATTTCAGTACAGATAATTAGCCCAGAAAAACTACCGTACTAATTTGCCTATACAGCTTCCACAACTGTTGTTATGCTGTTTCTGGGATCCTTGGATGCTGCCCACTTTCCCCTGTACTACACATTTTCTTGCTATTTAAACTTCTGCACATTTGCCAGCAGGTAATTGATGTTTCCTTACCCTTTCGAGTTCCCTTCTATGCATTACCTTTAATTTTTTTTTTCATGGACTCTAAAGTATTATTAATAATTATATGTCATATTTTGAGGATTTAGAAGAATGTGGAAAAACTGAGCAATTATTAAAAACATTAGCTAGGTTAAATATTTTTAACACCCTCTTTTAACTCCTTGATACATATTTTGCATATGTAAACATCACCACATATAATTTAGGAATTAAAGAAGGTATTTAAAGAGCAGAATATATAAAAAATCTAAACTAGCAGCTTCCTCTTAATTTGGCCCTTCATTAAAAATGAGGAAAGAAAGAAGGAAAAAGAAAAGCCCACAGCACTGCTTATTTTTGTAAACAGTGTTGTTTGTTTTGTGCTTTTTATTATTCTGGCTAGAGAGAAGTCAATTTACATAAGTTGATGGCACATGACTGTGTATATACACTTCATATAGGTATTTGCAGGCAAGCAGTTACATTTATCCTCTCATTGTGAAATGACAGAGGTTACATGCAGTCTGCAAGTCTAAAATTACTGTATGAGAAAGCAGCTAGAGGCATGTTCTTATTCAATAAACATTCCACTCTTCTGCATGGATATTTCTGTGGGTTTTGAGCTTCTTGGATAAGTGTCACTGTTATAATCTTTTAATTAATATTGTGCTGTAGAGTGAAGGCATGAATGGATGCTACTGGCTGTTATTGCCATAGTGCCCAGAAGGATGCTACTGTTTTGCCAAAAATGTTCTGTCACTAATGTGAGGCCTGTTGACAGACTGTTGTTTATATGTGTCAACATGATGCCAAGTCGATTGTTTCACTACAGGAATCCTGGCTTGGCCCCAGTGGCTGTCTGAATCTTTGAAGACAAAAAGATACTTTCATAGCGGCAAATGAAAGGGAACAGCTTTTTGGACTTTTATCTTGATCATGTAGCAGCTATTTTACCATACAGATACTAAGACAATTAATCAGGAAATTGTGCAAGCAATTTGGTACATCTTCATGTATTCTGGACAGACGGAGGACTCTGAATTTTAGTAGGGCTGTTAAGTGAGTCTAGTCTAATTATTGCACTAGACGTTTAATCGTCTTAGTCAGAACTGAGCATAAGATGTTGAAACATGTTTCCAAGTGCATTTTTGTGCAAAAAAGTATCTTTTCAAAATTGCTTCCTAATTATTCAGTATAAATAAGTAGAGTCAGCTTAGGTTAGGAACTATGCTGCAGATTTCTTAACATGTACCTCTTCTCCAGGAGCTGTTGGATTCCATGCCCAGGCTCCATTCTATTCTATTCTATTTCTATTCTATTCTATTCTATTCTATTCTATTCTATTCTATTCTATTCTATTCTATTCTATTCTATTCTATTCTATTCTGTTTTAACAGTACATGGAAAGAAAGAGGTTGCAATATTGCAGAAGGATAAAGGAGATTCTTCCTTTTTTTCCAAAACCTGCAGATATATGCTCTTTTGTTTGCTTTAAAGGAAGCTAACTGATTATGGCTCATTGTGAAAGCTTGATATTCAGGAAAATACATTAACTGAATGGGAGAAATTAGTTACAAAAGTCATATTAAGAGCAGTCCTTATTATTTCTATTTTGATTCTGTATCATTGAATTCTCTTGGTTTCTCACAAACTATCACCACTACTGGAAAAGTATATTTAATTTCTTGCCCAAACCAGCGGAATGTTTGTTAGCAGTAGATTGCCAGCTGTCACTTTCGGGTAGAATCCTTAAATATGTGGTCTTGTTGTCTAGTCAGAAAAATGTCTCCAAATCTCGCATGAAAATGCCAGAAAAATCCATCACAAGGATATAGAAACTGTGTGAAAAATACCTCCAGCTTTTGATCATTCTGCCCAAGGCTTACCACATGGTATCCCAAATATTCATTGGAGATGCAAATTCTGTATGGCTGGTGCTTCCAAATAAGTCAGTGATAATAATGAGGGCTCTGTGACTCAGAAATGTGATCAATCATATTTACACATATCCCAGAGTGAACTACACTGCTGAAGAGTAGAATTACAGTGTCAAGGAATGCTAAGTCTTTCAAGGTGGGATTCAAAGTTCCATCTGATAATGATATGAGGAGTGTTACTACTAATAATAATTTGCCAGTGCTAGGCCTGTATTTCTCCTCAAGAAGGTTAGACTTTCAAACATATTCTTCTGACAAAATATACTTTCTCTGTAACCTACACACAAGATTCTACTGCTTTAGTCCTTTGCCCCTAGTCTTCAGGGAGCAAAAACTTTTCTCCTTTAAATGCAATAGGCTTGGCATGTAACAGTCTTTTCTATATGTTCAGGAGAGATTCATTAGACCCTTCTGCTCTGTAGTTAAGTGAAAAACCTGGTAGCTGATTTGGTACCCAGTAGACCATCTCCCACATTCTCTGAACCCCACCTACAATGTGACTCAATATCATAGAATCATAGTATTATAAATTCGTTTGACTTGAAAGGGACCTCTAAAGGTCATGGAATCCAACTCCTCTGCAATGAACAGGGACACTTCCATCAGGCTGCTCAGAGCCCAGTCCAGACTGACCTTGAATGTCTCTGAGGACGGGGCATACACCAGCTCTCTGAGTAACCTGTTCCAGCACCTCACCACCCTCATTTTAAAAAGCTCTTTTCTCATACCCAATTTAGATGTCCATTTTTTTAGTTTGAAACCATTTCTTTTTGTCTTGTCACAGCAGACGCCACAAAAAGCCTGTCCCCTTCCTTGTTCTGGGCCTACTTTGGATACTGAAATGCTGCTACCAGGACTCCCTAGAGCCTTTTTTCTCCAGGCTTAGCAGCCCCATCTCTCTCATCCTGTCCTCATAGCAGAGGTGTTCCATCCCTGGAATCATCTCTGTGGCCATTCTCTGAATGTGCTCCAACAGGTTCACAGCTCTCCTGTCATGAGAACTTTCCCTTCAGGATGCAAAGACTTCCAAGCGAGGTCTCACCAGTACAGAGCAGACAGGTGGGATCATCAACCTCAACCTGCTGATCACACTTTTTTTGATCCAGTCCAGGATATGGTTGGCTTTCTGTGCTGAGAGGGCTCACTGCTGGCTCATGTACAGTTTGCAATCCACAGGTACTCCCATGTCCTTTTCAGCTTTCATCCTCCAGGTTTTATTGATAGTGGGGTTTGCCACATTTGAGTTAACGACCTTGCACTTGGATTTGTTGAACCTCATGAGGTTCACCTGGGTCTACTGCTTGAGCCTCTCTAGGTCTCTCTGGATGGCATCCCCTCCCTCAGGCATGTCAACTGCACCACACAGCTTGGTATCACCCTCAAACATGCTGAGGGTGCACTTAATCCCACTCTCAATGCCACTGATGAAGATATTAAAGAAAACTAGTCCCAGTACTGATTTCCACTTAGTCACTGAGTCACTGACCACAATTCTCTGGGTACAATCTCACAACCAGCTCCTCATCCATCAAACAGTCCAGTCATCAAATCCATATCTTTCCAATTTAGAAAGAAGGATGTTATGGGGACTGTGTCAAAGGCCTTTCTGAAGTCCAGATAGATGACATCATTGGATTTTCCTTTGTCCACTGATGCAGTTATGCCATCATAGAAGGCCACTAGATTGGTCATTAAAGACCTGACCTTGATGAAGCCATGTTGTTTACCCTGTATCAGCTTCCTCTCCTCCATGTGCTTTCCAGGACAACCTGTTCTGCAGTGCAAAGGTGAGGCTGACATGTCAGTAATTCCATGGACAGTTCTTTCTGCCCTTCTTAAAAGTGGCTATGATGCTGCTTTTATTCCAGTAATCAGAGACTTACCTGACTTTTGAAATATCATTGAGAGTGGCTTGGCAACTATGTCAGTGAATTCCCTCAGGACTTTGGGATGAATTTGATCAGGACCTATAGACATATGGCTGTTCACATTCCTCAGGTGTTCACAAACCTGACGTTTGCTTAAAGATAAAGAGACTGTCTCCCACAGTGTTCTCCTATAGAAGCTGGCAGATTGTGACTTGGGCAGGTGCATTCTGCTGGGTAAAGAACTGTTTGAAGGACCACTCCCAGAGAACAGTGGTGAATGGAGTTAAATCTAGCTATTGAGCGATCATGAGTGGTGTTTCTCAGAAGTTGGTATGGGGACATGTTGTATTTAATATCTTTACTGAAGATCTGGATGAGGGAATTGAGGTTGGCTTGCAAGTTACATCCACTTGGCAGGATGTGCCAAGTGACAATTTTTCCTAGGGGTAAGAAGGCCCTTCAGAGGGATAGGGACAAGCTTAATTGCTGGGCTGAAGCTAATGAAGTGAAGTTCAGCTAGACCAAGTGTCAGATACTGCACTTTGGCCACAACAACCCCAGGCAATGCTAGAAGCTTGGAGCAGAGTAGATGGAAGACTGCAGAGGAAAAGGATCTGGGGGTGCTTGTCAGGGCTCAGCTAAATATGAATCAGCAATATGCCTAGGTGGCCAAGAAGGCCAATTGCATCCTGGCTTGTATCAGAAATAGTGTTGCCAGCAGGAGCTGGAAATTGATAGTCCCCCTGTACTCAGCTCTGGTAAGTTTGCAACTTGTGTACCATGTTCAGTTTTGGATGCCTTACTACAAGAAAGACATCAAGACCCTGGAGCATGTCAAGAAATGCAACAAAACTGTTGAGGGATCTGGAGCACAAGTCTTATAAGGAGCAGCTTAGGGAACTGGGATTTTTTAGTTTGAAGAAGAGAAGATCGAGAGGAGACCTTATAGTTCTCTACAACTGCCTGAAGGGAGGCTGTGGTGAGATGTGTGTTGGCCTCTTCTACATAACTAGCAACAGGACTAGAGGGACTGGCCTCAGGTTTAGCCAGGAGAGGTTCAGGTTGGATATTAGGAAAAAATTATTCTTTGAAATAGAAGCTGAACACTTGAACAGGCTGCCCAGAAGGGTGCTTTAGTCCCTGGAGGTGTTAAGAAATGTTTAGATGTTGTGCTAAGGGATTTGGTAAGGAAATATTGGTGATAGGCGACTGATGGACTGGATGATCTTGGAGGTTTTTTCCAACCTTGGTGATTCTATGATTCTACGACACTGAACCCACACTTCCCACCTTCCAACCCATCTTTCTGAGGAGTAAGTGAATAGTAGTTGCCAGTTAAGACAGGCAAAAAAGTTGTTGAGTACCTCAGCCTTCTCCTTATCCATTGCTACTAGCTTGCCTGCTTTACTCACTTTACTCACTGCTTTACTCACAGGATTGCACTCTCTTGGATTTTCCTTTTCTGAGTGATATACCTATTGAAACATTTCTTGTTCTTATTTGCACCCTTTGCCAAGTACAACTCCATTTGGGCCTCGACCTTCCTGACCCTACCCCTACAAAGTCTTGCAGCATCCCTATACTTCTGCCATTCTACTTGTCCCTGCTTCCAGTGCCCATACATTTTCTTCTTCCTCTCCAGTTTGTCATGGTTCAGCCATGCTGAAACCATCCCTAAAAATGTGCTAGCTCTGCACTGCTCCCTTGTTGACTGTTTTTTTTTTTTTTTTTTTTTACTAACTCCCTGAAGAGCTGGATGTTGGCTTTCCTAAAATTTAGCATCCTGATTTTACTCTTTATCTGTCATATTTCCTTCAGGAGTGTGAACTCTATTATTGCCTGATCACTACAGCCTCCATTCCTGATGTCACCAGTCAGTTCACTTACATTGGTGAGCAACACATCCAGTATTGCATCCCCCCTGGTAGGATTGTCTTTTACTTGAATCAGTGTTAACCTCAGTGCATTCCAGGAACCTCTTGGCTTGCCCACTGCTCACTGCACTACTTTTCCAGGAGATGTCTGGGTGCTTGAAATCTCCCAGCAGAATGAGAGCCTGCAGTTGTGACACCTCCTGTAGCTGGAGCAAGAAGGTTTCATCAGCAGGTTCCTGCTGATCAAGCAGCCTTCAGCAGACACCAACCAGAAGTTACCCCTACTGCCTGAGTCTCCAACTCTCACTAATAGGCTTTCAGCTCTTTCGTGGATATCCTCCAGGGACAGTTCTTCACATTCCATCCCTTTCTTGAGGTAGAGGGCCATGCCTCCTTCCCTTGTACTTCACCTGTCCCTTCTGAACTGCTTGTAGCCACCAATAGACAAATTCCAGTCATAGGAATCATCCCAGCAGATTCTGATAATAGCAACTCCATTGCGGTTTTCTAGTAGCACAGTGTCTTCCAACTCCTCCTGTTTGTTTCCCAAGATGCTTGCAAGGATGAGGAGTTCATCTAAAACATCTAGTTCCAGCTATCTTCATTCTAATATTTGTAGGAGCGTATTCCTTTTTTTAACCAAGTTATATTTGAGGATAGAAAAATGACTACAGTAAAGGATAGTCGTTCTGAACATTTTTGTCTTTAGTATAAGTTTCATGCAAAAATAGAGGTCTAGTTATCAATTTATACGCAATAAATGCAGACTGGTAGTATTTTCCTTCAATCTTCCCAAAATTTTAGTTGCTGATATTTTAGTCTCACTTACTTAAAGTGGCATTTTTTTTAAAAAGGGGGTGGAAATGTGTTTAGCTTTGTATAGTTTGATCCATACAATTCTTTTCGTGTACAGCTTTTTCTATCCTCTTCATATAGATTTAAACAAAGAAAACAGCTTTGTTTTAAGGTCCTAGGAAAATGAATCTTTTTTTTTTTTTTTTTTTTTTTTTTTTTTTTAAATTTAAATTATGGTTGCAGAATTCTAAGTTTTGTGTGTGGTAGAGAGTATGTAGTGAGAAAAGAGCAAATGCCAAATGAAGCCAATGACGGTTTTAAAATTCATGAAAAATCCAAGCTAAAATGAGAAGTATGAACACTATAAATCATTACTTCCTTGCCTCACAGTCAGCTTATCCAAGAATCTGCATCAGTTATATATTGCCTGTTTGTAACTTAACATAGCCCTTGAGGTTTTGGGAATTCAATTAGCTGATCAGGAGTTCAACCCTGTGTACGACAGAGGTACACAGAGCATTATTACAAGAAGTAAGGTACAAAAAGATATTTTACTTTATGCCACTCCTGAGTCACCATGGGATAGTATACTTGCTGTATGCACATGATAAAACTGGTCAAACTTCCCCTTGGCTTCCTCCATGAGAAGGGAATGTGGTCCCACAGGAATTGCCATTTCCAGATGCTTTGTGAGTAGATCAGATGGATTTTCTAGCCACTTTAGGGGATGAAAATATATGGATATCGCATATCACCAGGTTTCTGTTCTCACCGTGACAATGTGACTTTTGCAGATAGCCTGCTGTTCCTAACACATCTCAAAGAGGAGGTGTTTTAGTCTTCAGAGTGAGAAAGAGTTGCCTTTGACTCATCACTGGCTTTTGACAGCTTTGCTGAACTAGGGCCAAGAGTTCCTTATTTTCTACTTGCTTAAAATCACAACATATCAAGTTGCATTTGTAGGAATAACATACTTTGGAACGCTTATTAGGTACAACTGTAATTTATCAAATGATTAAAATTATTTCTTAGTCAAATAATTTTTCTCTTAACAAACAACAAGGAATACTGCTTTGTAAGATAATTTTAGATTATTTATAGTTACAATTGTTTATGTTACTTTCTTGCTAGACATCACATAGGCACATATCATCTAGGCAGTCAGTCTTGCAAAGGCTTTTTGTATAGTCAGATTCCTTAATCCATGTGCAGATGTTTAGCACTTAAGAAATACCTTTTCCACACATTTGGCTTGCTATTTTGAAATACATTTCACATCGACACTGCAATCTTAATCTTAAATAAACAGAGATCTAATTAAAAATATATTACTTCCAGACAGTCTGGTTTTACTGATTTTTGAAAGTCAACAGCTTTTTAGTTTCATACATCTTAATGGAGGTCTAAAATCACTAATGATTCAAGTAACTTTTGCCAAAATTAATAGGAATTGCTTATATTGAGAAATTTATTCATATCTCTCCAATGATAACAGAATTCAGCCAAAATGAAACACTTAAAATTAGCAAATGTTGCAACTCTTTCATCTTTTCCAATTTGATTTATGTTTTCCACTCCAGTTTTTATTTATAAATTCTGTTATTATTTTATGGATCTCATTTCTTCCCAAGTGACTACAAACAGGAGCAAATGTAGACATTTGAATTTTCTGCAGAATTTTAAAGGCCTGTTTCACACTTCCCTACAGTAAGAAGCACCTAGGCATAAGTGACCTAACTTAAACCGAACAGAGTGATTGTGTAACATGGTATGTCCTTTGCTACAGTCTAGTCATGATGTAATTGTAGAAAGTGCTCAAATATGAAGCTAGCTGAGATGCCATTTATGTCTCAGGATGGGTGACCTTTTGCAGATAGAGTGAATTAGAGTAGGTTGGACAGACACTCCTGCTCAGACCTACCATGCAACTAGGCAAGTTCTGTAGCAACTTCAAAGCTTCCTGTATACCTGTGACTCTGACATGCATTAGACATCAGAGTGATACTTTTCCATTACCTGAATTGTTGCCAGTTTCATTATTTTCTGAATTTGCTATTTGTTTTGGTAAAATTTATCAGAACAATAACTGAAAAAAGATGTTGGAAAGTTCAGCGACAGATGAAGGGCTAATACTTGCTAGGTGACTAGATGGAATTCCTGAGTGTTATTCTTTTAACTAGGTGTAGACCTATACTGCAACAAATCAGAAATATTCCTGTAGGCTAGCATTTTGTTGTTGTTAGAGAGAATGGGTAAGAATTTTCCTTCATGCATTTCTTCAGTTAAATATGCCTCATCTCAGAATACTGATTAACAGATAAGTGTTAATTTGCAGTAGTACCTGCAGTACAGATAGTGATATGAAGAGAAAAACAAGGTTCATTTAAAACTGAAAACTGTAAAATTAAATTTCCAAAGATTTCCTTGATTAAGAATCCTCTGGAAAGTACTGAGTTTCCCAATTTCAAAATGTACTCACTTATTTTTTAATTATTCTTTCTACGTGTGGACATTTTGGCATTAATAGTTGTTGCCTATGGTTTAAACTTTCCTCACGAACTCACAATATTCTTTATAGATACTTAAGTTTTGCTGTTAATGCTCATAAAAGAAGTGCCACGAGTCTGCTATGAGAAGACTGTACATTTGAATCCACACAAAGTAAAAGTCTCAGAATGAAAACAATGCTGGAAAATCCAAATCTGTCTGTTGATGGAAATATGAAAAAGAAAAAGAAAAGGAAAAGAAACAAAAAAGACTACCTGTCTACACAATGATCTGATAGCCAGATTCAGATGGTGTTAGTGAAACACTGGTCCCATGATAAAGTTTGCCTAGCAAGCTGATTTACTGAGTACAGAGGTAGAGGCTACGAACCTTGCTAGCCTCAAGCTTTCTTGTAGTTGTTTACTATATTTGTCTCAGGTAACAAGTTGACTATTCTAAATGCACTGAAATTAATTTAAGAGAAAATAAGAGCTAATTTATTATATGGCTGCTCTGAGGTTCTCAAGAAATACTTGTTCTCAGGCAGCTTCAACATACAGTATTTTTAAATATAATTTTTAAATTATTTTAAACATTGGTGACAAGACGTAGATGCCCTGGCACATGAATCTTAAGTACATTGCACACAACAAGCAAACACTTCATAGATAGCTGAAGACATCAAATAGAATTCAAAAAAGTTCTTATAATCATTAGATGTGTGATTGTCTTGAGGACATTAATTAGGCATCAACAATGACATAAAATTTAATGAAGGCTATGGTGAGACCAAACTTCGTTGCTCTAGTGATAAGAAAATGAACTGTATTTTTCAAAATAAAGAAATAAATAAGGAAATTATCATTTAACACTGCAAGCAATGATGGTTTTTATAAATAATATGGTCATTGTTGTAAAATTAAACAATTAGCAGCTATATTTTTGTTATCTTTTTTTTTTTTTTTCCGTTTGACTTCTCACTGCAGATAGATCTTAGTCAATATAAAATCCAAACAAAGCAGTTCCTCTTGTCCTTTCTGTAGCTTGCTGAAGTGCAACTAACATGGAGCTCTGAAATCCAAGTTGTTTGTTCCTAACTTTATACATTATTGTTTCAGCAATGACAGTGTTGGTGTTAGAGCTGAGCTTGCAAATAGTACAGAAAATAGAATGAGAAACAGGAATACGTAAGGATTCTTTCAGGGCTTTAAAAATATTTTACTCAAATTTCTCAGGCACTTCTGGGACTGCTTTTAAGTTTTCTCTCCTTTAGAGGTTCCTTTCAATTGCTATTACAATCATGGTTAAGTGGATTCCAGGGTTCTTTGGGAGGGCCAACTGCTGCACTTTCCTACAGCATTCATTGTTCACTTTAAAAACCTCCCACAAAATGCATTTGTTTGTCTCTTGCAAATTACTTGTTTCAAAAATCTACCACTTGTTTCTTCAGGAACATAAACCTCTAGAATCTAATATAAATGCTCAGTAGTGTTTGCCAGATTTTCTTTTTCCCTGACAGAAATGATTTGGACTGTGGTTCCACATGACTTTTTCTCATTTAATCTAAAATTGAGCACGTATTTTATTCATTTTGCCTATAGGTAAAGACACAATTATATTTTATTTAATAAATATTATCAGTATCCAACATTTAGAAGTTTGGTTGTAGTTAAATGCCATATTATAGTAAACTGCTAAACAGGGAGAAGTTAAAAGAATGTATTCAATGGAATTCATTGCCCATTTTATGCAGAATCCAAACAGAAATTTCTTTGAGAACACAGAATTAACACAGGGAGTACTCTGAGTCATCTTGCAGCAGAAAAAAGTGATTGGGTGTTTTAAAGCAAAATTTATTTCAGGAATAAACAGGTAAATAGGAGAAATCCTGAAGACTGATATTCTGAAAATGGCTCAAACCATTATCTTTCATTCAGGAGCTGCAAATTCACCACAGTACTTGTGTGAAAGTTGCAGAGACCTATCAGAGCAGTGAAATGAAACTTCAGAGGTGCACCTCACAAAGGATAAGCATGAATCCAAGGTAAGTACAAAAAAGGAGATAAATATCATTATTTATTATTTTTAATAGTAATATATCTTAAAAACATTAACTCAGTAATTAAGTATCACATCCAGATGCAAATCCAAATCTGCTTCCTTCTGCTCTGAGAAGCCACTTCATGGTATGTAAAATGTACAGAATAAATTGGTGAGGTCCTAAAGGATAAATTTCTGAAATACTTCCTAGAGATCTTCTTCAGTGCAGTCAGAACAAAGTGGTTCTTTCTGGTAATTTCTCATCATTTTGCTTTAGTTTTTTCCTGTTTAAGCATAGTGTTCTTATTGTTATATGCAATGTTCTTGATTACACTAGAACGGTAAAATCAGGAGAATAAAGCTATCATATGTCCATTCCAGCAGTGCTTGAACTTAACTACCAAAGTGAGTTCACCCATCATACCCTGAGGGAAAATGAACAAGCATTTTGAGTTGGATGGTTGTATCTGTGTTTGTTTTCAATTTGCATATTCCTATATGTGTTAAGAAAGCAAGGTCAGAGGAGTTAACCCTGCATTGAGTATGGAAAGATGCAGGCAGTAGTAATTTAGGAGGCCATCTTGCTCCTCTATCCAGATGTAGATTTGGAAATATTACTTTTAGAATTCTCTTACTTAAAATTTAAAATGTAATGGGAGCTAGGCTATTATAGGCAGAGTTCCAACAATGTTTTTGGTACAGTTTAACAATTGATAACAAAAAGCACAGTAGATATGGACTCATTCTCTCTTCTCTCTCTCTTTGCTGACAACTGTATATGTAAGTGATGAAATTTTACATTCACAGAGATCAACAGAGAGGAAGGGACATGTAGGGAGAGAAATGCGAGTAAGATCTGAAAAGGACTAGAAACAAAAACAAGAGGGTAGGAATGGGAGAAAGCATAAATGCTAAAATTGAGGGGGAAAAAAGAAGTCTACAAATAAGACGAAACAGTGCATGAATCCTAACTTCTTTGTGGCACCTTTTGTCCTGCATAAACAACATTTAATGAGAATGAATACTGAAATCAATAGGGATTACTTGCAGAGTCAGGTACTACTTGGTGTGACTAACGATGGCAGAATCAGGCCTTCCTTTCTAAAACAGAAAACCAGATGAATGTTAAAGATGAACATATATCAAATGAGCTGTGCAACCAGGGAGACTTAGATGTCCCGGTAGGCTGTACAACTCTGTTGATTATCATATTCCACATTAATTGCCAGCCTGTGTTATATTCTGCTCCCAATAATAATTATTTTTGTATGTTTCAATATCTCTGAACATGTGTTTAGTTTTTCTCATAACATATAACATATGCAGGATGTCCTAAAATATCTAAGAAAGTTGGTGAAATTTAATTTCACAAGACATTTTTGAATCACTACTATTATACCATGCAGTAATATTTTTCCCAGATGTATTTTGTTGTTGTTGTTGTTTTGTTAGAATAGTCCTGAAAGAGCCAATGTTTAGAAGTGAAAAAATCTGTAAAATTAGTTCACCGTTCAGGACTCATTGTAAAATTTTCTTCTTTGTTTTACAGATAAGGATTTCCATCTTTAGTCACATTTCTGTCATTAATCATATTTTCATTTTTAGCCTTATTTCTCTGAATCTTGTTGCTGTATTTATGTGCTATTTATTCAGTTATCATGGTAAATGTTAGTTGAATTTGAAGACTGATCTCTTACTTTATCTTTGAAGTATTTCTAGCATCTTATATTCTGCTTTGAGCTTCTCAGATTTCTCACAGAAATGCTTCCTTCCAGTAAAGTTATAATTGTATATTGTTTATATAGCACACAAAGGAAACTGGTAGGTCTGCATTAACTTATCAGTTTGTAGTGAAACATCCCCACATGCTGTAATCTAAAATAAAATTAAAGCAGAAGATGCTCTGCAGGAGCATACCTAGTCCACTGCAGTGGATCAATTGAACCGAATTAAAACTAGCCCACTTTAACTATTGCCCAGAGGTGGGTCCAATATGAATGATGGATGCTCAGCCACAGTTTGGCTGTAGAGATACACTTTCAGAGTGTAGCTTTACTTGTTAATGCAGAAGATATAGACCCTGTGTAAGAGAAGAAACAAAGAGAAGTAAAAGAACTAATAAATAAATAAATAAATTTAACCCAGGGCTCAGTGCTTGGGCCGCTTCCGTTTAACATCTTCATTGATGATCTGGATGAGGGGATTGAGTGCACCTTCAGTAAGTTCGCAGATGACACTAAGTTGGGAGGGAGTGTTGATCTGCCTGAGGGGTGAAGGGCACTACAGAGGGACCTGGATAGACTTGATCGATGGGCCAAAGTTAATGGCATGAGTTGCAACAGGGCCAAGTGTCGGGTCCTGCATTTTGGTCACAACAACCCCAGGCAACTCTACAGGCTTGGGGAGGTGTGGATGGAAAGCTCCCAGACAGAAAGGGACATTGGTGCGCTGATGGATAGTCAGCTGAATATGAGCCAGCAGTGTGCCCAGGTGGAAAAGTGGGACAATGGCATCCTGGCTTGTATCTAGAATGGTGTGGTCAGTAGGACTAGGGAAGTCATCCTGCCCCTGTACTCGGCATTGGTGAGGCCTCACCTTGAGTACTGTGTTCAGTTTTGGGCACCTCAGCACAGGAAAGGCATGGAGGTACTGGAGCAGGTCCAGAGAAGAGCAACGAGGCTCATGAAGGGCTTGGAGAATCAGCCCTATGAGGAGAGGCTAAGGAAGCTGGAGTGTTTAGCCTAGGGAAAAAGGAGGCTGAGGGGAGACCTTATCGCCCTCTTCCAGTACCTAAAAGTTGCTTACAGTGAGAGTGGGGCAAGTCTTCTCACTGGTGACAAGTGACAGGACGAGGGGAAATGGCCTCAAGTTGCGCCAGGACAAGTTTAGGTTGGATATTAGGAAGCACTTCTTTACAGAAAAGGTGGTTAGGTACTGGAATAGGCTTCCCAGGGAGGTGGTTGAATCACCATTCCTGGATGTCTTTAAGAGCTGTTTAGATGTGGTGCTCAGGGATATGATATAGTGGAGAGTTTTTAGAGTTAGGGTACTATGGTTAGGCTGCAGTTGGACTTGATGATCTTCAAGGTCTTTTCCAACCTGGGTAATTCTATGATTGTATCATTCTAAATGCTGTTTCCAGGACCAACATCAGGACAAAGATCCATTTAATTTCATAGAATAATTCCAACAACTCTTCATGGAAGATTTCTCTAGAATGTAGGAGAATATCATCGTTATCCAATAGAGTTTAAGAAAGTATGCTATCTTTGCTGTGGAGTCCCTTAGGATGGTTCAAAAAGCCTGTAGGAAGTATGTCATTTTCTCAAATTATGTAAATTATTTCATAGTAATTTCTATAGAAATAATTGGTGGTATCCTTATTAAATCCTTCAGGGCTTTTCCATAGGGGAGGTATTTCTGTGCTTTGGAGATGAAGCTATAGCATTTTATTAACTCTGCTGAGTTTATGCTCTTAATATTTAAGCAGATTAATAGTGTGTTTGGCAGAGATCTTGGGGCAACTTCACAGGGTCAGGATAGTTAGTTGGTAATACAGCCACAGCACTGAGCCTTTAATTATAAACCATTTATTAAGGTAACAGGTAAAAAAGGAGTACTTGTAATGATAGTGGTTCTTACCCACACTGTTGTTTTCATTTTATTGTTTTCGTCCCATATTTGGGTTTCAGAACAACAACAACAACATCAACACAGCAGAAAACATTGTAAACTGTCCATTTCAGAGTTCAGATTTTCAGGTGCTTACTTTTTTGTCCTTGAACTAGTGTAAGACCTTTTGAGAGAATTAAGAATTCAAATTGTCTACCCACATCTAAATCAGAGCAATATTTTGTAGTGAGATGTTTCTTTTTTGCAGTATTTATAGGCTTCAAAAATGAGCCTTAAGAAAATGTTACTTTCCTGCAACCTGTTACTTGGGCTACCTAATGTCTAGTCATTTGGGGTCATCTCCTCACAAACTCCTTTTATCTATGTCCGCACACAAACTGAAGAGTGCATTGGGGTTTAGATATTCGAATGCCTTTTTCATTTAGGTAACTCACCCAAAAGCAGCATGAAATGTTGAGCAAGCATTGGATACTTTATACTTTTGATTTAATGAACTGTTTCTTTATTAGTTCACAATGCCTATATAAGACGTTTTTATGGTTTTAAAAAGTGCCCTGCATCCTACTTCATATGAAGGGGATCTCATTTAGATTAACCTGTGACTTCAGCAGCAGGTGACAGAAAGAGCCAACTGCTTCAATTACTGCTTTTGCGCATGTCTTTCATGTGTTGCTAAGATTATCAGAGGAACCTGATTGCATCCCCTTAGACTCTATTGTTGGCACAATGATTAAGCTGTTATTTTTTTTATTTTTTTTTTCCTCTTTTAAACTGGAAACCTAAAGAGCTTTTTGGCATGAAGCAAAAGCACTGTGTATAGAGATCAGTAAGATAGTGAGTATCATTGCCCTGTAGCTTATCTCCACATATACAGCTCCCTGGTGGATCCCTATGATAAACATTACTGGAACAATTAGCTGCTGCTGACATAGAATCCAGACACAATGGCCATGGCCAGCAGCACTGAGCCAAATATTATGGAGCCAAAAACCATAAAAAAGCAACACCGAGCTACTCTCCCCATTCAACTGCTGTCATAAAACCCTCCCAGTGCTATGTTTGCATAGCTGGCTTTGCCGATATGGCACCAAAACACAAAAGGAGAAGCTGCAGCACTCGTCTTTGTTTAGCTGAAATTACAAGTCATTGAATTAGTATGTCATCTTTATTGCACTGTCATGCAGCGGAGGTGAGGAAGGCTCTCCATAATGGATGGAAGAGTTTGATGGCCTAAAAGACAGGCTCACAGATGGTTGTCAATATAAAAGAGTTTGCCCTTTTTCAAAAAAGGAGAAGGGAAAAAAAAAAAAAAAAGAAAGCTGAATTGAATAGGCTTCGGCTGCTCTGAGTAGCTGTAACTAAAAATATTTATGTAAAGCTGATCTTGGAGAAGCCTAGGGCTAGAAGGTGAACCAAGAGTTTGTCTAAAGATTAGGACTCAGAAATGCATACTAAGCCATTTAATAAATAAATAAATAAATATCAGTGAGGCAGCATGACACAAAAGGTGAAGTGGGAAAGGTCTTGCTCGTACAGAGCTGTTGCCATTGCCATTGCGTGGGGGAAGGTACCCTTGTGCAATTCTGCAGCTGTAGCAGAATTCTCATCAGCAGAATCAATGGAGATGCAAAGCACACCCAGGAGGAGAAATCATTTGTACATTCTAAGGAGCACCCTGATATCCTGATATTCTCTTTTTTATGTTAAACTGAAATGAGGAAAAGATATTGTCAAGCAAAGGATCCAAGATAAATGCATAAATGTCCTTTTAACTAAAATACAAAACAATCACTTTTCCAGATTTCCCAAGCTGGTGTTACATTTGTACCTAAAAAAGTGTTTTGGGATTAAACATGACCCAAGTTACTGAAGGACCTTTTCCTTTTAACATATCTTTGGCAGTCTGGTTTTGTACAAACACACCATTCATTTCAGCCAGGCCAGTCTTTTCAAGAAGTGCGAAGGAAAGGCTATTCAAGTCCTTGCTGAAGTTGTTCAGCATCTCCATTATGAGGATGCCAGTACTTTGAACTGAAGACCCTTGCCTTAACTGCTTTCTCCACCTCACACATAGAGAGTGGTTATTTTCCTACTTCCAGAAGCGTCAACAAGGCAGTTAATCACCATATCAATGGTGATAGCATAACTTTGTTGGTAAGGATAGCATTTCTAGAGATTTCTGAAAATCAGTCATAATTTCTAAGTGCTGTGTTTCATTACACTTTTCCTCACCCTGCTACATCCAGGGCTTTGTTTCCAGGGTGGGCTGGAATGCTTTAAAACAAGCACTCGTCTGTACTATTATTCTTTCCTTCCTCTTGGAGCTGTGAAAGGTCAGCAGGGCCTGTCTCCAGGACTCTCCCTGTAAAGGTAAGGAGTTATAAGAGCTGTGCAGGAAGTAGCATGTAAGACAGGACAAGCACTTTGGAGGCATTGGAGATAAAGAATCATGACACGACAGGAAAATTTATTTTGATAATAGCTGCTTCAAGTGGAATCCAACACTCTCTGCTCAGGAGAAAATATTCTCAGTTTCACATTCTCTGAAATAAATCTTTATCTTTGGGAAGGAAAAATGAATAAGTTGGAAGATACCTCAATAATTTGTGAAGTTTGTGAGTATTGTTTTATACAAAAGTGCAACAAGCGAAATGTCACTATAGAAAATGAAAATTACTGCCCGTATTAAGTCTTATAAATGCCATTTTAACTGCAGCCAAACAAAAGTTTTAATCATTTGGTTTGACTTCTTTTACCTAAAAGTTTTTTGTTTGTTTGTTTTCAACCATAGATTGTGTATAGCACATTGAGATTTCAAGATATCAGCATGTGTATAATTGAAATGGGATCAGAGATCACTTAAAATAAAAAATAGATTTTTTATTTTCAACTCTCTGAGTGAATAAAATCTAAAATTAGAGATGAAGCAACTAAAAAGGGAAACTCATGTTTAATTCTCTATGTTTTTTCCCATATTATACTGCTTAATGTACTTCTCAAAAGTACTCTGCATTATGCAATCCAGAATTAAGACATATGAATGTCATCTATAATAATTCCTCTGAGATGTAGTCTTCTGTTCCAATTGAGAAATCCATCCAGTATCAGTGATCATTCTTTTTAGGGAATACTTAATGTGGTTAACTGGATATTATGTACTTTGAGAATGCTTTTTATTGCATACGTTTGAATTAAAGAACACACCTAGTAGAAAGAAACTGATAAAATAGCATTCCATCAAGGGTTAAAGATGAACAATGGCCTTAAAAAAAATTATTTTGCTTAAACATGAAGAGGCACTGTCATATTCAACCCTGCAGTATTATTAAGGCATAAAAAATGAGAACTGAATTCACTCTCTCTTAAATCAATGGAAATTTCACCTGCTACTGCTGCAGCCAAATTTGAATCATTATGGTTAAGTGGCTCTTTTTTAATCACAAAGTGAATTGTGTCATAACAATATGTTTTAATCCTTTCCATTAATTCTTAGATATTTATATACCAGGCCACTCTTGATAGCTCAGCTCTTCTGTAAAACAAAGAAAAGCTGAGTATATTTTGAAAGCATATTTTAAAAATACTTGACTCTTATATTTCTTTTATTCAGTATTATGAGCAGTGAACAAAGACATTCTAACAATATCAGGGAAGTTTTAGAGTGTCCTGAATTTCCTTTTTCTTGGTTCTGTTTGCCTGAAAATTAGTGCAGATTTATACTTTTTCTGAATTTCTGCCTTGTCATCATACAAAATGTCAGGTAATGTGATCTCCTAGTCATACCAATAAGCCAAAATATCTGAAGTTGCAAATGGGACAAGTCTGTTTGCATATCAGTAACTGGCTTATTGAATTAACATTTTTGTATGAGTTCTTGCCTCTCCTCCCAATTGGTACCCTTTTCCTACTGTCATATTCCCTTTGTAATTCTTTCCCTTCACATTGCTTTACTGCTTTCACAAATGTTACCCTTGACTTTGCTCCTCCCTTGCCACAGAGAAACACACTGTTAGGACAGAAAGACAGTGATGTACGCAAAGTTCTACATTATACCTCTAAAGATAGGCTCCAAATACATGGGTTAACACACAGATTTGAAAATCTGAAAAGTACTGACTCCAAAAGTAATTTGCTGTTAGCGATGTTGCCTGCAACCAAGCATTGTAAGAAAATGTTTGCTGCAGGAATCATACTGGCATTGTACTGCCACCAGAATCAAGCTAATCTTTGGGCACACTTTGCTCAGTAAAACCTGTTACATTTTAAGCCTTATTGTTTAAGTTATTATGTGGCCGTAAGATGTTATGGAATAGACTGAACAAAGACCTTTCTCTTTATTGTGATGTTTGGTAATTTTTCTAGTAACTCACTAAAATGTTAAAAAAAAATGTTACAGTATCTAAACCTATCTGTTTGTTTACCATAAGGTAACAGAGAATCTGACATTTTTGGAACTTGGTTTATTCATCTAACTGCTAAGAGATACCTACTAGGACTTCAGGTTTTGAGGTAAGCCACAGTACAGGATTAGCCAGTTGCTTTCAGCATCTCGTGCTTCTTTATGCTATCTGTTGCTGGATTTTATTCTTAGTGCTGGAACTATTCCTAAGCAAACTTCCAAAATTATTTGCCTATTGGAATTCAGTGTGAAATTTTCTGTTGTTTCTATTCAAAATCAGCTGAAAACCAGTTTTTGCAGGTTAGGAGAATTTACTTGACTAGCTGACTTTGAATTTTATATAAAGGATTTCATTTTGATTCAAGAATTTCTTACATTATGTATGTTTTAGTGGCATTTAATGCTTAAGTTTTACTGCTGCTTCCCACCCGTCATGTGTCTGGAATATTTCCAAGACTTGCAATGCAAAGCACTGTTCAATCCCGTCTGGCTGCTTCCACCTGAAGGTGGTCGTGCGCTGGGGACTGATTCTGGGAGCAAAGGCACTTCTGTACTGTTTTTGAACAGGAGCCAGATATTTTACAGTTAAATTCTGAACTTGAATTTGACACTTCTAAGATAGAAGATTTTTATAGTTGTGATTTCATCCGACAAATTAACTATGTCAGATATATACTAGACTTAAAATATTTAGGTTTATTTCAGTATGCTTGGATTTCAGCCTGAACTATCCACCTAGTTCCAGAGCTGGTATTTGCCCTCAAGATTTTTACTTAATATCATTAAAGGTATTAAGTTTCCATTATTACATACATCTGAAAAAACACTCAGATTTTTGGTCAACTCAAAATACTTTCTGACTGTATAATAAATCTCAAAGAACACACACTTTATTTACCTTTCCCTGTTTCTTTAAGAAAAAGCTAGCAGAGGAAAACATATACTAAATTGGTCTGTATCTTGCAGTATGTGAGCAGATGACATAGATGTCCAAGGATGTGATAGGGATCAGCTCACACACTTTTCAGCTGAGCATATGTGTAAAAACAAAAACAAACCTTACTTTTTTTTCTTAGAAAGCACCACGTATTTCAGGCAGTTAGGCAGTAACAGATGTTGGAGACTCAGTAGGAAGCTAGATGTATGCTGGGATGTCACTCAACTCCCCTTAACAAGCTGCTGTGTTGGAGAACCAGTCTCCATATAGGCTCTGCTTAGTGTCTCAGAAATAAGATGACACTAAAATAACCAGCTTCCCATGAATACCAAG
Organism: Excalfactoria chinensis; assembly: GCF_039878825.1. Lineage (NCBI taxonomy): Eukaryota > Metazoa > Chordata > Aves > Galliformes > Phasianidae > Excalfactoria > Excalfactoria chinensis. The sequence continues at coordinate 36,823,923 of NC_092827.1, forward strand.
CCTCTCTTTTGAAGAATATACTACTCAGGGCTGTGAGGGGAGGAGGGGTATGTATATATTTAACTTTGCCTGCAAAGGTATTGCATGGAAGAAGGACTGCCTTTGTTGTAATTTAAGTAACTTTAATTTGGAATTGTGGCAGAACTACATTAGTTGTAGAAGAATTTCACTGAGAACCATTATGAAATGTGATCACCCCACAGTTCTGATTGACACAGCTTCAAGTAACACGCTGTGCCATGTCAATAAAAATCTACCTAGCATTAAATAAGTGCATTTGAAGATAGACATTCTCCTCATTGGAGAAGCTGGTACAAGCATATTAATTCATTCTAAAGCAAGGGAAAGATATATTTCTTAGATCTGATGCAGGAGTAGAGCAGCAATTACAACAAAGTACTGTACCAATTACAGAAACTGCAAATACATTATTAAACTAATCTGGATGACATGGTATATGCCATGCCAAAGAAAGGCTACATGTGGCAGGAACAAATCTTATTGTCAGTACAAAAGATGCTTTCATGCCTATTATGGAAATGAGTAAGGTCATACCTGGCCACATCACAGTAGCCTGAAGAGTATAATTGACAGATATCTACCCCGCTTCTGGAGACTGAGCTCAGTGACACAGGAGAACTCAGAGGCATCCAAGTGCTGAGGGTCATACAAGGACTTTGAGAATCTGTGGAAAATGCTGGACTCTGGAAACCCGAGCATTCTATTTTCCAATTTTCTTTCAGTGGTTTCAATTGTGTGGACCAGTTTTTGCCACTGGGAAATCTGGGATGTTTTTGAACAGCTTAGCTTTGATTCTACTGTGGTATTCTCCTGTTTTTAAAATAAACATCAATTTATAGAAGGCACATTTAGAAGTTAAAGCTGTTTTGGGGAATGATTACCACAATCTAGTCCCTGGGACAAGGGAAACAAACTTCTAACCTTAGGCAAAAGGCAGAAGAGAGGACCAACGACAGCTAACCTGGGGCATTTTGTCACAGAGGTGCTGAACTTGTTGCCAGAAGGCTGACTGAAGGCAGAAACGTACAAGAAGGCCAGTAAATCACTAGGAAGGACAAGTCCTTGTGATTATCAGACAGAAAAACCTCTTCCCTCAGTAATCACTAAGGTATCAGGAGTCCTGGTGTAGGGTGATGGAGGAAGCCATGAAGAATTCATCGGGATGAGAGAATGTAACGTGCAAAGCTGAAATATCTGTGTCTTATTTTTTCTTTACCCCCACAGTTGCCAATATTTTAAAGAACATTTCCAAAAGCAACAGGGAGTGGGTGTCAGAGAGTTGTATTTGCTTTATAGTCAGGCTTACATATAACAAATGAGCATTCCATTTCTCCTGGGAAATAAGTAAATTGTATTGAAATTGAAACAGTGGCAGGAAAGGAGTAAGTGGTTTGACTTGAACCACAGAGGAGATTACAAGAGAACAAAGATTAAAATGCAGAAACCCTTACATCATGCCAGAGCTTTGTGTGCTGCACCTCCTTGTCTGCCTGCATGGAATTACTTCTGCATTCTTCTGGAGCAAACCAAGCTGCTGCTGGAAAAGTGGAACCGATGAGTAAATCACAAAACAGCATGGTACCATATTTATGACCCAGGTGATAGGTTTTGTGCTTGCAGTTTGTTTTGCTTTAGTTTATTTATATTTATCTTTAAATTTTTCTTCATACAAATAGATTTTTCTTAGAACCGTATTTGAGACTTTCAATTTCTACACTCCGTTCATATTTTTCCACTCATCATATGAAAAGGGAGGCTCTTCAGAGAGATCTAGATAAGCTGGATTGCTGGTCTGAGGTGAATGGGATGAGGTTCAACAAGGCCAAGTGTCAGATCCTGCACTTTGGCCACAATAACCCCTTGCAGACCTATAGGCCTGGGGATGAGTGGCTGGATGACAGTGAAGAGGAAAGGGATCTGAGGTGTTGGTTGATGCTCAGTTGAACATGAGCCAACAGTATGCCCAGGTGGCCAAGAAGGCCAATGGCATCCTGGCCTGCATTACAAACAGTGTGGCCAGAAGGAGAAGGGAGGTAATCATCCCTCTGTACTCAGCTCTGGTGAGGCCGCATTTCAAGTATTGTGTTCAGTTTTGGGCCCTCACTACAAGAAAGACATTGAGGCCCTGGAACGTGTCCAGAGAAGGGCAATGAAACTGGTGAGGTGTCTGGAGCACAGGTCTTATGAGGAGCAGCTCAGGGAGCTGGGATTGTTCAGTCTGGAGAAAAGGAGGCTCAGGGGAGACCTCACTGCACTCTACAACTTCCTGAAGGGAGGTTGTGATGAGAAGGGCTTTGGTCTCTTTTCTCAGGCAACATACAGGACCCAAGGAAATGTCCACCAAGTTGTACCAGAGGAGGTGCAAAGGGAGGTGGAGGAGTCACCATCTCTGGTAGTGTTCAAGAGGTGTCTGGATGAGGAGCTATACAACATATGGTTTAGTGGTTTGTGGTAGCAGTGGTTATGGGAGGATGGTTGGACTAGATGATCTTGTAGGTCCTTTTCAACCTTGTAATTCTATGATTCCATTATTCTATTAAAAAGAAGGCAACCAAAATCCCTACCCTTCTCCCATTATAATCTCCTGATTAATTGTAGGTGATGCAGTGGCTGATGCCTATTACTACACTGATGCAGTTTGCACCAATATGGAATGGTCATGCAATTATTGTGCACTTATTTAGAAAATATTTCTTCTAAATTATTATTGATTGATATCCACTGAATTCTTTTTCATTTGCAAACACCTTACTGTTACATGTTCCATACTTTCTTCATGCAGACAAAAGCCACAGGGAAATTATGGATAGATGTAAGGACTTTCAGTATTTTTGTTAGTATTTTGTATTTAGTGTTGAAAAAAAAAAAATAGTGAACAAAGGAATTTTATTAAATTGTCATTTTTAAGCTAACCTTTTTTTTTTTTTTTTTTTTTTTTTTTTTTTTTTTTTTTTAGGTTTGTCAAATTAATTTTGTCAAATTAACTGAATAATTTAGTCCCTGAGGAACTCAGACTTTTTAAATGTTATTTTAAAATAAACATTTTCTCAAATTATTACTAAAACCTGCTACCTTAATGCATAACCAGTGAGAGCAGATTTGTAGACCATGATTAGCCTCTGCAGTGTCATTATTGCAGACATAAGTGTTCAACTTTATTCTCAAAACTAAAGTAGTTTAATGTGTGACATTATGTGATAACACCATATCGGTCTAGATTGTGGTATTCCAAAAAATATATATTTTTACAAAGTCATGCTAATTTTTTCCTTTTCAGAGCCATTGAATTTCCCATTCATTCTTTTATTCTGAAGGGTAAATAAAGTTCTTTATTTACCTTCCCTCTACCATTCAGAATTTTCTGTGAGTTTAATCTGTTCCCATCCACTGAGAGTCAGTTTCTGGCATTTTTTTCACACAGTCTTTGAATCCCTTTTCATTGTAAAGCCTTGAATTTCTCCTCCTGTGCCCTGGATTCCTTTCCTCTGATGCACTTTGCCCAACAATAGTTGAGTCTAAGAACAATTCTTCCCTTGAGGATGTAAACTGATTTATGAAATGGGATACAAATGAAAACTAACAGCAAGGTGATATAAAACACATCATCATTATTATTATTGTTACTACTATTTTACCATCTGCTTTGTTACTTTCCTTCTTTACACTAATGCATACATTTTCATTAAGCATTTTAAATAAGCCTTGTTCAGGCTTTGTTTTAAGTGCTTACAGCTTATCTAGAGTGTAGGAAAGTACATACTGTCATCCATGATCTTGGAGATCTTCAGAAAATATCCCATATCATTCAAGTAAGACATAACAAGAGCAAACAGTTAACCCCATAATCCATCATAAACTAGTGCTTCTGGACTATTAAATGGTTGATGTTTTCTGTCTTCAGCTTATTCCTTAGTGGATCAACTGGCATTTGTTGAATGTAGAGCATATTCAACATGGTTTGTGAAAGCTCCTTGAGAGTTGAGACAAAGCTGGCTAATGATGGACCTTGATAGCCATTCCAGGAGGCTAGTCTCTCCTGTGTGGAGTTGGACACAGCAATCCTTGTAGGTCCTTTCCTACTCAGCGTATTCTGGGATTCTATGATTCCTTGATTCTATGATTCACATCAGAGAGCATTAGCACCTCCTGCCCTTGTTATAGAAATGCTACCTAGCCAGTGCAGTATTTGCATCCAACAACAATTAATCAAATTGCCAAAGCCTCATCTGCATTTTTAATATACTATTTAAAGACAGTTATTCAAAGAAATCCAAGTAAAAGTTCCATAGAAGTTCTTGTTCTTCATTTCTTTAACAAACAAAATGAAAACTATTAAGTAGGAATCACCAAATCCAGAAGGACTGAATTAATATTGGAGTAACACTTGAAGCAGTTTAACAACTCTCCAAAACAGTTTTGCAAGGGTGTTTCTTTGTTTTGTTTTGTTTTGTTTTGTTTTGTTTTGTTTTTTGGAAAAAAATGATAGGTTTCATAACGCCCCACACTTAAGAAATATATGGAAATTTTCACACTTTGCAGGGGGAAATGAAAATCCTATTGGTGTCTAAGACGAATGTGAGCTTCTCTCCTGTTCACTAAATGATAGCTCTGTGAATCTTACTTGCAACGGACAGAGGTAAGAATAGCTGCACAGTCACCTCTGGTTTTGTTTTGAGTCTTAACATTAAAGACACAACTGGTTTATTCTGTAGAAATAAGAGGGAATGTTAGAAATGGCTAAATATCATCATAAACCAAAACATTATGATACCAGAAGCCCTTAGGAGCAGCACTAATGCTTTTAAATGAAGGTTTTATTTGTCTCTGAGCGGCAAAAGGAAGTCACTAATGAGATGTCATTTACATTCTAACACCTGTTAAATGGCACTTTTCTCTTTCCCCAAAGAGAGAGATGTTTATGAATATTTGCAGTTTTCTGAGTGTATCTACAAGAATTATATTTTCATAAACAGTGCTGTATATTTTTCCTATGTGTACTTGAGTTACATCAGAAAAATATAAGATAATATCAGCAGGTTTTTGTTGTTGCTGTTTATTAGATTTATTTGTCACTGTTATACAAATCTAACATGGATTTTCTAACTTACAAAGAAACATCATTAATCAGGATGTAACACAATTGCATACTTAAGATGTGATTTGCAACAGTCACAGTGCAAGAATGGTATGTAATTATACCTCAGTTTAAGTGAAAATTAAAAGCTTATGTTGTAGGAGAGTACATGTGTTGAATATATTGCTTTACAGTGTAAGTCCTCCAATGGATATCATCTGAAAAGCAAGCTTCATTTGGTTGTTGGAGAACTGATGCATGCTATGACTTTTAAGGTTCAACTTACATTGTGACTGACCAGAGAGAAAGATGACAAATTATGGGAAAGTAAGTGATCCATAACAATATAAGTTGATACACTTCTGTTAGATAAATATAATGCAAGTCTCTTTCAATAATTTCTGAAGTAGTTTGTTGTAAAAATTGACCCATTTCTGTTAATATAAAAAGGCAGAATCCACAGAGACCTGTGCTGGAAGTAGTTTCTGCAGAGGAAGTTGAAGCAGAAATTAAATTAGCATTAAAATTAGAACTAGAACAAGAATAAAATATGTGAATATTAAGGAGACAGTGCACCACGTACTACAAACAACTGTAGCAGGTGTCTCTGCAGACTGTGGCTGTCACTCATTAAGCTCAGGTTCCACTTGGGGGTTTCTCTGTTTCCCTTTCAGCACCTTAGTGCCCACAGTTCACATCTCTGTTGCTTGTCTTAAGGAACCACATGCAACTGCATGGCACATCTGGGATCTTGTGAAAGGGAATGAGAGGTAACCCAACTCTGAGCACAGCCTCTGAGGGAGGGCCTTTCCACAGAAACAATGCTATATCATCGGTTTGGATTCCCTGCCAAGATAAAAGGCAGTACGACCCCTGCATGTAGCAAAGCTTGGCAGAAGGAGATTGTGCACCTGGTGATTTCCTGATATGAAATACCTCAGTTTGGAGAGGTGTGGTGCCATTTTGCTGGTCAAATGTCAGAGCCAAAAAGATATGGAAACAATATATGAATCTTCTGAATCTCAATTGGGTTCTTCACCCATGATGTCTAAAGATGGAAGGGAGTGGTAAATGCCATAGTGAACTGCATGTTTCCATCACAGGAATTTTTCAGTGGGTCAGTGTGGTCCATCTTGAGAGCAGGCCAGCTCAGAAGCCACCCGTGGAAGTGAGCTGACAGAGTATGATGTGAAAATTACACGTGTTGAGGAGGGAGGGTGTGAATTAAGCTCTGAGCTTTCTAAAGCAGTCACTGATATTACAGAACTTAGGCTTTTTTTTTTTTTTTTTTTTTTTTTTTTTCCATTGCATAGTGCTGAGATTTAAAATGTGGAGGTTCTGCAACACCGTAAGCATTATTCATGTCACTAGGTCCAAAGCAGAGGTTTGGCTTTTTTTGGAAGAGTTTAGTACCCATATGCCTATCACAGATGTTTCTTGGGATTCAGCTTTCCTTGAGAAAGGCCCAGATCAGTTGGCAGCATCTCTTTCAGAGTGCTAGATATGTGACAAAAGGAAGCAGCGAATGCAAGTTAGAGTCAAAGCGATGACAAGCCTTTGAATGATGGTAAGAACAAGTCCTTGCAGGCTATCTCTGCTTATGCTGCTTTTTGAATTTAATCTGAACGAATCAGGTACATGTAGATACAAATATATATATATGTTTTAAGGGAGAATGACTGAGCCACGTTTAGTAAGCAAAGAACACAGGTTTGGCAGCCTAAGTGTTCTGTACTTCCAGGAGGAGAAGTAATATTTTTCAGATATGAATGGATCTTTCTGAGAAATAACCTGAAATTTTGGTTCATGAACCATCTTCCCTCATTTAATTCTAAGTTCTAACATTATTGCCTCTCTCCCTTCACACCTACAACACATTTTCTGTAATTCATGTTAGTCTCGGATGTTCTGCTTAGGGAGCAGAGAGATGGTTTTGTTTTAAATTTACAGCTGATCTAAATTTCCTTGTAAGTTAAAGAGAGCGTGGTTTCCTCTGGCTTACCTTATGTCTAGAAACATTATTTAGAAAAGTTTGCAGTCTGGAGAACATAAGCTTAATCAGACTACTCTGTAATTACTCTGTTGCTTTATTCATACCGGATGATATATAACTTGCACAGTGCTAAAAGAAATAAATATATTCATTTCCTATCCATTTCCCACCTTGCATTATAAAAGCCAAATATCCACCCTGTAAATAGAGATGAATCAGCAATTCATATAATATCTATTCATCATACATATTTCACAAGGAGGATATTGTGGTGGCTGGGAAGTTCTTACGAAAATAATATGGAAATCCGGAACTTGATGTGGAGTGTCAGAGAGCTTCTTACTATTATTTACCTTATCAGCTTTTGCTTTCTGAAATCAATGGAAGGGCATCAAGTTCAGCTAATCCATATTTCTGAGTATGAAATTGAATTTATAGTCTGTAGTATGTTGACTACCGCTTGCATTTAAGGCATAATTGATTTTTATTGAAAAGCCAGCAGGCACATCAAAAATTTCCACAAACCACAAGGATGTTAAATTTCACCCCGTTTAGATAATACTGTTGCTTTATTTATCCTTTAAAATCAAGCTTTTATATTTATATCAGTAAATGTTGTAGAAGTGTGACTGATGCCTTGCGAAACCGTCAGTTCATAGTTCTGTTAAATTCTACAGTCTAACGCCACAGAAATAAGCAACTTTCATATTCCTAAGGTAAATGACTATGGTTGGTTTGTTTCAAGAATAAATGGAATAATAAATCTGCCCAAGAGGAACTATTTCATGTCATGTAGCAAAGTTATTTTTCTTCATTCCAATAAATAGCTTGTACAATTACTCTTTCTGTCATTTTCTTTTTCTTCATCTTGCCCACTGTTTATTTCTATATCATTATTTTAAACACAGTAGTGTACTTTTATATCTGTTTTTAATTGGCTACAAATACATGTAAAAATTTTCATTCCCACACATTTATTTCATTTCCTTGAGACACAAACACTATCTATTAAGGTAGAACAGATTCACGTATCATCAGGGCCTCGTGACAGGTTTCTTCCCAACCAATTAGGTGGTTAAACAGATTTCACTTTGCTTCCCTCACTTGGGCTGTCCATATTCTGGTGCACATCCCTTGACATTTCTTCCTACATCATCTCAATGCACATGTGGTTTTGATGAGAATTTTTGGAACCAAAGATAGGAACCAAAGAAAGAAAGCACAGATAATACACTACAGTAAGTAACATAGCAAGGAAATTTGAAACAGCAGGCAACAATATATACGTGTGACTCAAAAGTATTCAAAACTATTTATCAGATGCACAGACATAGCATTTAAAGAGATTATACATCATTTTCTTAGTGTAAAAGTGTTGAGAAAAAAGTATCTACCTTTTGCAAAAAGTGTAGATATTTTCAAATATGTGTGCAACAGGTGCAGATCCAAGTCCAATTAACAGATTGCAGGATTTGTGCCTGTTCCTCTCTACTACCACCTTCAAACTTTACCACAAACTGTCTGCAGATATTCTTCTTGTTTATTTTTCTCTTTGTTGTCCATAGAAATTTGCATGTACTCATAGTATCACAGAATTGCAGGGGTTGGAAGGGACCTCAAGAGATCATCAAGTTCAACCCCCCTGCTAAAGCAGATACCCTACAGTACATCACACAGATGGGCATTCAGATGGATGTTAAATATCTCTGTAGAAGGAGATTCCACAGTCCCTCTGGACCTACAACCCCTCATAGTTCCTCTGCTTTGTCACCCTTATCATAATGATCTTCAGCTATGATGCTAAACAGTGGAAGCCGAATTCAGACTTTGTAGTTATGCTCAACAATGCGGCCTTAACTGATAGCTTACTGCCTGACTCTGCTTGAACAGTTTCAACTTACTCCAATAGAAAATAAAATATTTTGGGCAATAACTCATTCTGAAGACTGCACCCCAAATGTAGTAAGGACCAGGAAACCTCAGTTTTGGTTCCTGCTATTCTCTACGGTTTGCTCCACAAACTCAGAAACACTAAACTTCATCCCACTTCGTAAAGTATGTCCCATGACTTGCAAAATACACACTTATTTTCATGAGATGAAAATACCACTGATGGACAGCAACACAACCCTCACGATATTTCCAATACTGTGAACTCAGAAAAACCCACCCATACTGAATACTTTTATTTCTTGTCACTGGAAGACCCACTTGAGGCAGAGGGGGATGCACATGTAGAGCAGTGGAAGTATGCCTACAAGTCATCCCTATAGCAATCCAGCTCTGAGCAGTGGGGACATAAGTCTGTCACTATCACATAGCTAAACCAGGCTGCTTATTTGGCAGATTTAGAGTGCAGGGTGAATGATTTTGTACCTGCCTTGTGCATTGGTTTTGCAATTCAGCTAAGCCGTGACACCTTGACAACTGAAAGCATAACTTATCTCTTTATTGTGTACTTTTCTATCTATTCTTACATGTGAATACAGATAACACCCCATTGTTTTAACACCATTCCATACCAATCGTTACTTCTACTGTGTGCGTGCTTTGGAACACTGTTTGGGGACCAAGATACAGCTACAATAGATGCCATACACAGAATGAAAAGACTGATCTTTACCGAAAATCAAGTATAAACAAAGAACGAGTAAAGAAATGGGAGGAAACTATAGACTCAAATAATGAGAATGGAAGTTTTATCACTTTTGAGTGTGATGCTATAGTGTATTTTTCAGGATATTTTCGAAGGCTTCGTACAGTGGAGACTGTTGAGGGAATGCATGCTATTTAATATAGGCTTCAGTTCATTGGCCTGGACTCATTTTACCTAGTTTTAAACTTCTGAATGAATTCTTTTTTCTTTTTTCCCAAAGAGAGATGATTCTTTCTTTTTGAGGATGTTGACCATGTTATTCATTATCCTGTCATTTTTTCTCTTCAGCTCTACTGAAAAAATGCCATTGTTGCATACGTGCCTTAATACAAGTGTGCTTCTATTTTATTAAAAAATAATAATAATAATAAAAAAAATCTTTATCTTTATGATAACTGCAAATTTTGAGCCAGCTTTAGAAGTCTTGCAATTTAGGATTGTCATATTAAAAAGAATCAGCAAACGCAATTTACCACATATGTAGTACCAGTTCTATGGGGGATGAAAGATCAGTTTGTCTGTCTATCTCTAATGATTCATCCTCTATGTCTAACAGTCTCATCTTTCAAGTTCGCATACATATTTAGAAAAAGTATGCAAATTTACAAGAAAATTCCCTGGAGTATTGTATGGACAAATCTTGCCCATTAATGGACTCATAATGTCTATTCTCATATGAAAGATATAAAGGATATTGTTCACAAGTATTGAAATGGGAACAATTCCATTACAAATACATGTAGTATGCTGAAACTAAGCACAGACTGCATTAATGTATGAATACAATGTAAATTTATCATTGTAACAATTTCATATGAAAGGGAGATTTTATTTGCATTCACATTTGCTGAAAATTACTTATACAAGGAATTCCAGACCATAATTAGAGGACATTTTCTGTTTTTAAAGAATTTTCTGTTTTTAAAGAATTAGATAGCTGTTGATTACAAAATATAATGGTATCAGTGAAGATGTGAGTATTTAAGAAGTGTGCACTGGAGAGCGGCAGATACTAGAGAGCTGGTACTGAAGCAAATGATCTTTGCACCATCAGATCATTCACTTATTTATAGTCTTCCCCTTAGAACTCTAATCACCTAAAGGATCATTCTTAAAAGCTACCCTGCTCTCCAGAGTTGATTTGTCTACTGGATACAGAATCAATAATACAAAGATAATGTCTTGGTTATTCTACTTTCTGATTTTGAATGCTTAAGTTTCGATATGGATAATTTGGTGTATTTATCAATTAGAATTCAGTGTCAGATTTTAATTTGTCATAAGAGCTTGAGCTGAAATATTGAATAAGATCTTCTGATGAAAACTTGACAATTAGGATTTTGTGTTTGTTTGTCTCTAAGCCCCCCATAATGCTTCCTTTTTTAAAAAAATAGAATACATTACTTTTATTAGTAAATTATTAATCAGGTATGGACCAGATCTTTCTGCATTATACTATTTATACATAGTCATAGTCATACATACATATATATTTGATATTCACCAAAAAACAGCATATACTACCTTCACACAAATTATCAGTTATAAGCAAAGATCTTTCTATATTAAATAACTGACTTTTCTAGACTGCCTAAGACATAATTGTCCTCAATTAGTTTCAGGGATACCTATAGTTTAGACTTTGCAAAAATAGCTGATAAGTCATGCAGAGACCTTTTTTTTTCTGTTTTTTAGTGCTTTCCAAGAGAGGAAGAAAACAGTAGAGGTCTCCAAGACTTCTAAAAATCACTATCAGTGAAAGACAAATATAGGACTCCTACTCCAGCTAATTACTACTTTTATTAATTTTCTACCAGAAATCCAGTCCTATTTCCATAACACATTTTGGCATAATATTTCCAAATCTCTTATTCTCTCATCTTTTTATTCATAAATAACATTATGTTATTTCAAAACATTTGCTAAAGTGTATATTCCTGAACTAAGGGAGAAATAAAAGACTTCCAAGACAAGTAGAACTATGAAGTAAAACTGTCTTTTACTAAATTTTTTGTATAAGGTTACATTGCATTTTATGTTGCACCAAATTTACTAATACATTAATGTGATTTTTATATAATTCCAAAGCTATGAGGTAACCTTAAAAGTTGACTAACACAGAATAGTGTAGGAACTCCTCTTGAAGGAGGGTAGAGGTAAATTGCCTCCTCTATAGTCTCACCATTCTTCAGTGGGAGTCACACTGGACTTACAACTGCATTGATTTTCCCACACTTAGACCTTCAAACATGAAAATAAATGTTTTTGGGTTTTCTTGTCCTCTGTATTGGTTTTACTTTCCCAAATACTTCTTACCTATATTACCTTTCATTCCATCTGTCCTAAAGGCTTATGTTCTGCCTCCTCTATTCTTCCACTTTGTAAAAGAAAATTCTCTCTCTGGGACCTACCAATGACAATGTATGACAAAGTAGAATAGGAACAACACCTGTAAAAGAGGCTCTTACATGTAATTTTTTTTCTGTTAAGAGACTGTGTACTGTTAATCTATGCATGCTACGCACAACCTTTCTAGAGCCAGAATGCCTCTTATTAGGTTACAGCCTTATGGATTTACCTGTTTTTGGCCAAGAGAAGAGATCTGTGTAAACAGAAGAATATTCAAAACCAAAGTTTTCAAGTTTTCATCAATATAGCCACTAAAATTGCACCTCTTGATTCCTAACGAAAAGAGAAAATGTAAGGTGGCTATGATGCAAACAGCAAATATAAAATTTGAATGCTCTATGACATATTTTTGTTTTTTTCTCCATTTTAACTACTTTGCTTAAGTAAGACCATGAAAGTACAATACTAAAAAGGTCCTTCAGCAAATGGAAACAAACAAGCTTTTTCTACTACAGAGTTACTTAAAATGAAGCCTTCTTGTGAAGCTAATCCCCTGACAGATAAGACTGTGAATTCCCCCCTCCTCCCCTTCCTACATGCTCACAGATGGGTTGCAACAGAAAGATGACAAATGAGCTGTGTTTGGCTGGATTAATGGGTATTATCATGTTAATGGATGTTTATGGTGCAGTTTGGGAGGTTCATGTGGTTTTCAGAAAGTGTTGGTGTTCTGAGTAGCTGAAGCCTGTATATGTGTGTATGCATTATTAGCTGGCTTTTTATGCATATTGTACATTTTTGGTCTCCTTAATGGGTCACAGCTAAACTGGATGTGGAAGTGTTGGCCTTCTGCTCAGATCTTTCATCATGTCATCAAGCATGACATGCAAAATACAAGTGCTTGAGACTTGTTTTTTCACAGGGTGTGGGCTTGCAAGTGCCTCATAATCCTAGGTCTAGTTTGTTGCAATCTCTTTTAAAACCTGACATACTGATCAGGAGTTTACCCTAAGTAACTACTGTGTTATATATCAACTCTGGTCAGGGCTATCAGGTTTAATTTGATGGCAAGTCTGATGCAAGATCACAGGCAACCAGGAAAATTACAGTCATGCCCAGGAACCAAACCTGCTAACCTGGTTTGGTGAGGACACAATAAGTTTTGTGGACAGGACACGGGAGTCCTGTATCTGATGAGGCAGCCTATGAGGAAAACTTTCCATCAAAGTCCTAGATGTTGAAAAATACACTTTTCCAAGTACTAGGAGCTGTCAAGTAAAATCAGACAGAATTAAAGATTTTGCTTTGGATTTTGAAAGTTGGGTTTTTTTGTTTGTTTGTTTGTTTGTTTGTTTGTTTTGGTTTTTTTTAGCCTTTTTATTTCCTTTTTTTTTTTCCCTTTTTTTTTTTTTTCATTGAAATTTTCTTATTCTATAACAGACCCCAATCTTTAAACATTCTTGTGTGCTCTCATTTTATTCAGCCCAGAAGACTTGTTTTCCTCTTACTTTCAGCATTGTTTTTATAGTCTACAGTTTGAGCTGATAGGCTTCTTTCATACTAGCTATATATAAAGAAATACATATGTCAGACACTTGTGTGTAAACTTCTGCTTAAAAACCTAAATGCTCATTTGAATACTAAAATGCATAATTTGCATGCAGTATTGAGGGAGCTGTTCATATGAACGCTGTGTTGACACTCAGTTTTTCTCTAAAATGAGAAGGTATTTGAAGTCTTTAATTGCCAAGTTATATAGTAAAAGAAATAATAGAATCTCCATAAATTAATATACTGATTGATTCAGAAATTATATGTTTGGGCTCTATGGTAAAGTGAGATAACAGTCTGTTTAGTCTAATTCATAAGATTTCTGTGCTTTTCTCCTAAAATTTGGGAAATCAAATTTTCCTTCCAGAATATCATATTTTTAAGATTAAGACAGTGAAAGAGATCTGAAATCAGTACCAGAGGGGATTTTAATGTGCTTGCCATTTATTTGGTTCTGCTCCACCATCCAGTGTAGAATAATTCCTCCATGTCTTTTCTTCCTTTATAAATTCACCAAGTGTATGTGGACCTCACAGATGCAGCTTTAATTGAAAGTAATGTCAGAAACACTGTTTTGATCTGTTTCCTTTCTTTTGACATTCTCTGTTTTTGGAATGTGTTGAGTCTGTACTACCATTCTCTGTTCAGAAATTCATCTGGAAATTTACATATTTTAAAGGCTTCTTGCTCTATAATACAGCGGAGCAAAATAGTGCAAGCTACACAGATACTGAGGTGTGAAAGAGAAATTTCCCAATTTAAGTCCTTAACTGAAATATAAAAACAATGCTTCACCATCTGGGAATTAATATACAAGGCTTTATTCCGAATACGCTTGCTAGAGGGATAAAGTTCATATGATCCAACAGTAGATAGACTGTACCAGGATATTTAAATTTAAAAAAAAAAAAAAAAAAAAAAAAAAAAAAAAAAAAAGTTGTTTTTGTAGATCCATTAATTTACAGCGCTGTCAGTGGAATGCACAGAATGTTCCACACATTCTGAAACACAAATACATGACATCTGAGTGAACCTCTAAATTTGCAGAAATGCAGTCTATTACATGCTATTCTGCAGGATGACAGCGTCTGTCTCTGATGAAGTAGGTAATGCTTCTGATCCCAAAAGGTGTAAATTCCATGGGAAACAATACGCTAATCAAAGATGCTTAGCATTTTACTGTATTATACCTCAGTAGACACTTGAGAAGAATAACGAGAGACTTTCACAAAACTTGTCCTTTGCTCTTGTTGTTATCCAAACAAACAAAAACAAAACAAAAACCAAGAGAAATCTTGCTCTTGGACAAAGGGTTTTAGCTGCCTACACTTTTTCATCAAAGGAATTAAGAAAACACGTGCCGTTAAATTAAATTTAAAGGTGTGTACACAAATTCTATCATTTAAAGGTAGGTCAAATTTTGACAGTTCAGAACTATATGTGGTGGCGATGAGCACCTTTCACATTTAAATGGGACATTTATTCTACAATGAATCTACAATGGGAAGTATATGCAGTCCTTGGATTGTAATTACATCTTTTTATTTTTATTTGAATTCATCCCTTGCACACACACAAGAGTTGCTAGCAGTTTGAAGCTTCAAATAGCCCAAACTGTGAAATAAAACACTTCTAATGTTACTTGTTGTAGCACACCTGTGGGGATTAGATAAAAGAATAGAGAAGTGGTAAACATTAGCCAAAAATTGTTGTCTGTATCTGTGTGCACAAGTACGATTTTTCTATGTGCATGTGTTCAGAAAAAACATAGGCACAGGACTCAGCTCCTCATTCCCATGTAAGCCTGAGGGCATGTTCACCATAGCATGATAGCATGTGCTAAAACCTAAACTGTTAGCTTCCAGTAACAGTGTGTGCAACACTAATCCATACTGTGGGAATCAGGATAGAGACGAAGATTTGAAACATATAGCCAGCATTCTGGCCTCCACAACAATGCAGAAGCAGCCTTGATCTCCATGATCTTGCTTCCAATTAGTATGTTATTAATGCCAATCTTTCTTTATTTCATTAAACTAGGGTGATAGGTGCAAGAAGGCAATTTTTACCAGTTACTGGGCTACTTGTCAAAATGCATGTGTTGACAAAAATTATTTGAAAATCAAGTTGAAATAAGTAATTATTCAGATTGAAAAGCCCCGTTAGGCAAAGATAAATATTAATGTCTCAATGATTGTTTAGATGCTTTTCAAAATTAAAACTGTGAGTGCTGTATCCTGTAGTGATATGTTGAGTTTGCAAATCTAAGCACACAGAACAAAACAAAAATTTTATTGAACAAAGTATTTTGCTCAATATGCACTTCTTTTTGTTCCCCATCTGGGGAGTAGAGGAACTCTAATAAATCTCCTTTGCCTAAAGTTATCTTCATTCGCCAAATTGAAAACCAAAAGAATGTAGGATATATGGATCATACATAGCAAAGGGAAACACTCTTGTTTTAAACACTGATGTTCTCACCTTTTGTCTTTTCCTCCAAGAGAGCACCAACAGCTGAGCTGATGAGTTGACTTCTTATTCTGGAAGAGGAGTTAAACCAAATCAAGTGTCGGCACCAGTGCAGTTTATTGACTGTTTTCTGATTCCTGAGATGTTCTCACTCCTCCTGTGCCCCTGATCTTTGGCATTTTTGTCTGCCCTTGAACAAAGCCTCTGCTCATATGAACCAGTCTGCCATGCAACTAAACCACTAGAGGTCTGCCAAGAGAACAGTTGCCAATGCAAGAATCCCTCTAGTGCTGCATTTAGGGATGCACTCTTTTTCAGTGTTGCAAAAGGCTGTCAACTCTACATGAGTTCTAGATTAGAGTGGGACCCTGCATAAAGACATGGTATTGACCCACATCAGCTGAACCACATTCCTGCATGTGTGAAGCTGTTCTCTTGCTGACCAGCACTGTTCTACTTGTGATAAACTTGCTTGTTTCATTTGTCAACTAGCAATTTTCAGTCTAGCATTAACACTGAGTGGCAGCATGTTCTTTCAATGCATCTTTAGGAATGGCTTTCTCATTCCATATGTCAGAGAGTTAACAGTAGGATCCTGTCTTATATATGTTTTTAATTTTAAAATATGGAGATTTTAACTTTGGTGCTGTTGTAAGTCTCTGAGTGCAAGGCTGATAAACAGACCAACCACAGTCTTTGTTTTAAACAGGCTATAATGATTTTGAATGCAACCTCTCTATGCTTTTGGATGGTGGCTTACCTGCACATAGGCTCAGTTCAGCATCCCAGTCCTCAGGTTCACTCCGCTCCACTTAGTGTATGCTTTGTGTGTGTGTCTGCATGCATGTGTAAGAGACAGAGAGAAAAGCACTGCAATGACAGAAGACTTTTCTGTGCTTAGTGGGGTATGCAAACCAAGCAATCTTTAGGAAATGTACAGACTCCATGAAGACACATACATTTTCTACTCCCACCTTTTTTTTCAGACAAGTGTTTTTGTTTGTTTGTTTGTTTGTTTGTTTGTTGTTTTTTTTAAAAAAAATTTTTATTATAGTAGCAAAAGGAGAAATCTTGTAATAAAATCTCATCACTGTTTCTTCCCAGGTGAGTTTAGATGTTGCCACAGTGATATACTTTGTCATAGATTTATTATTAAGTTATAGCATAATGTAGCTGAATAGAGTTATAACAGTTGTACTCTAACAAAGTTTTAATACTAGACTGTGAAATTTTAACGTGAAGTAGAATTCTACAATGACAGACTGTTATTACCTACAAAGTTCCAATGACAAATCAAATGATTTACTGCTAGAAAATGCAACTAAACTGCATTTGTTATTAACTATACAGCTTTATTATTGTCTTTTTATTGTATTCATCATCTGGAAGTAATGTAAAAACGATATATGGCTGATCACTTAATGACCAATGGCATATTGTGTCTTGTTTAGTAGGTGGCTGTCCTCTTGTCTTATTTGGAAATATATAGTTTAACAAGATACTTGCCATCATTTTCTTAACAGGGATAATAAACAGAACAATTCTGCATAAAAGCTCATATCAGCCTCTTTCATGCCTTTTCTTTTCAGAAGGCTGCCTAAGGGTTTAAGCAATTTAGTTGTCTGACCCGCATCCTTTCTCTGCAGTCTGCAGTTCTTTTGTTTAACATTAGTATGTGAGCAAACAGCATTCAGAGCTGTGCAGAGCTTATCAGCCTGTGCTCAGTCGACCAGAACCCCATTCTGTGTATCTAAGAGGGGCCACGTTTAATGCTTCACAGTAGGAGCATCTGCAGTTTCCAAAAATGACTTGTTTATCAGATAAACTCTGTCCTTGCACTGACACATAGTGGCTCCTTAATATCATGCTCTCCTGTATGAGAACTGTGCAAAACAGGGTATGCACAGTGAATAACAAGTGAAATTTATGCACATAGTATGGTGACACAGGTACCCTGTAACACCATGCAGAGTTTTGCTACATACACTCAGTAATTATGCTGGGAAACTTCCTCGTTACCTTCTGAAAATATTTTGGTTACTTATTCTCAAGATATTTAGAGCATGTGTCAGTAAATGCTAATTAATTTACTTATTTTGCTTGGGATTTAATTAGAAGTAACATTAGGGCCTGACTTGCATGACACTGGCAGAAGGGCTTAGAGCAGCATCTGATGCTGAAGTCTGTGGTGCACCTGTAGGTGCAGAGCCTCTGGGGGTGCCTCTGGAACTTCTGCTTTACTCTGACACCAAAGTGTGACAGAAGTATACAACTCTGCAATGCAGCTTTAGGAAACAGTTTTAAAATTTTTAGTTATTAACAAGTAGAAGAGGCATCTTAGTGTTAGCTGAGTGTTTGAGGCTCAAGATCCAGTGAGAATGAAATGATATGAGCTCTTTCTAGGCAAGGGCAGCTTATCTTTCATATTCTTCATCAGTCTGAATGAAACAAATCTTAAAAGACGAACTGCTTTTGCAAGATTTCAATACTGCTTTACAGCCTTCTCTGAAAATGTTTGTTGAAAAATCTATTTGACTGACAAGAGGTAGGTGGGGCAAGAACCACAGGTTTGGATCCAAACCTATGCTGCCCCCAAAAATTCAGATAAACTTCTATTCTAAAATGAAAGCCTTGAATAATTATAATGATTTCATTCTGTGAAATTGATAATATATTGCAAATGGCAATGGCCCAGAAGGAGTCTGATAAAATTAATAGTTTTCAGTCTAAAGATGAGAATACAGAGAATCAGTCATCTGCCAAACTTTCTATACACACAATGTCTCGGTGCTTAAACAATGTGCTGGGAACAGAGACTCGCACCAGGCTTTCACCTTCTTGTCCCTCCCCCACTCCCATCAGTATATGCTGACTGGTCAACTAGTCAGAGAAAAATTGTTAATGAGGGTTAAATGGGCATTATCTACTAAATGTCATTCGAGGATCAAGGCATCGGTGCTTTATTTTGAATGATGCCCATATTTTTTCTCTCCTTTATTTTTCCACCTTCTCCCTCCCCCACCTGAAAGGAAATATCCAGTGGATGCCTGGCAGCATCCTCTGATTGCTTGCTGTTTTCCTGACACTAAATCTACTGTGTCATATTCCTTGCATGGGCTGCAGATTTTGGCCTTTTCACCTGCTGTTTTGGTTGGCTTTAGCTGCAAAGAGAAGAGTATGAAAAGGAGAGGGGGAGGGAGGGAAGTTGGGAATGCTGGAGCTAAAAAAAAAAAAAAAAAGGCAAATGTTTTTAGCGCCTTCATCTAGACATGTGTCCCCTCACTCTGTGACATGGCTGCTCCAATGTTGCCATGGTGAGGATTTCTAATCATCCCTACACATGACAGGCTCCTATTTGTCTGCACTCCCTTGGGTGTAAATTTCTAGGCTTAAAAAAAAATATCCATGTGAGCATATCATCCGCCGTGCAGATGTTTCACTGCTTTAGAATATCAGGCAGCTGCTTGTGCCACTGTCGACAGCTAATTGGAGACTGCATCGCAGGAACAGAGGCGTAATTATGGCATAAATACACATCCTCTGGTGCATCATTGTATCTCTATTAACAGAAAATTTTAAACAGTGTTCAGAGTGTAATTAGTGTAGTTGATAAAGTTGTAAAACATGTAAATAAGGGAAATAGCAGGTACGTGGCCAATCCACTACCCAGCACTAGGGGATGCAGATTATTGCCTATTTAGAAATAATTAGCAAAGCTGCATTAGCAAAGCCTGTGTCCAACAGAAGCAATGCAAACATTTATTCTGGTAACAGCTCTTTCTGTGCTAGCCATGAAAATCTACTAATATTGGTAATTTAGCCCTCATTACCAGAGGATAAAGCATGAAAAGAGCTCAGACATGAAATATGACAAGTAATATTAATTTTTATTCCAGAGGAAAGGATGCTTTCTTGGGTTGCATGCTGATTTCTCGACGGGGTCTCGGCAGTGTGTGAGTGAGCTGGTGGTGCAGGATGCAGCTCAGGCACGGGCGCCCTGCTGGAGGTGGCCTCGCAATGGGCACCGATGGGACACACTGCGTCCAGTGACCTGCACAACGCGGATCACAGCTCAGTGTGGGCACTCTGGTGCCAAACCCTCCCACCCCCTACTGCAGTTTGTGCCTTTCATTTGGGCTGCATCCTCTCCTCCCGTCAGAGGTTTTGCCAGATCTGCCCCCAGCTGTCCTCCCCCGGAACACGCAGCTGTGCCAGAGAAGCAATGCTCCCATACGGGGCGTGCGCGGCTGCTCTTCAGTTGTGCTCTGGATGAGAAATGATGGCTGTACCCTCAGTGTTTATGTTTTAGGTGACGTTACTTGAACATTACCCTGTGACCATAAAAATGAATGTTAAAATTTGGACTCTGCTTTACAGCTGTATTTTCTGATGAAAAGAAACCTGAAAGCCAGGCTGACACATGCAGCATAGATCATTTAAAAAAAACAAACAAACCAAAAAGAACCAAACAAGAGGAGAAGAAGGGTTGAATGTTCTGGAAAGAAAGAAAGAAAGAAAGAAAGAAAGAAAGAAAGAAAGAAAGAAAGAAAGAAAGAAAGAAAGAAAGAAAGAAAGAAAGAAAGAAAGAAAGAAAGAAAGAAAGAAAGAAAGAAAGAAAGAAAGAAAGAAAGAAAGAAAGAAAGAAAGAAAGAAAGAAAGAAAGAAAGAAAGAAAGAAAGAAAGAAAGAAAGAAAGAAAGAAAGAAAGAAAGAAAGAAAGAAAGAAAGAAAGAAAGAAAGAAAGAAAGAAAGAAAGAGAAGGTGGCTTTTCATTGCAACAACTCTGATTTCTTCTTTTTTTCTTTCTAGTGGGTGAAGCAGCAGAATGAATAAAAACTCCGGTTTCCAGTGTCAGCTAAGTTCTGCTGCATTCTTAATAAGCGAGCACGTGTGTGTTTACGAGAGAGAGGGGAAAGGGGGAACGGGAGAATTCTGCTTGACAAGTGCCAGTGTTTTAAAGAAAAGTCTGAGAAAGATGTTATCTCTGGCTCAGGCAAATAAATTTCCCCACTTAGCCAGTGTTTCCTCAGCATTTTCAGAATTCAGCTCTCACCACAGACTGTATAAAATCCTGCCAAATAAGGTCTGAATTTTATGTAATACAATGCTTGAAAAAGACAGAAAGAAAGAAAAGGGGGAAGAGGTAGACATGAAAAGAAGCTGGACAAGCTACTCTCAGAAGTATTAAAATGTAGAATAAGCTTTAGAGATGTAGCAGGGGGAAAAGCCTTTTACAGATCCAAGGCAAACACTGCATATATTTCATCACCTGTGATGACATGAAAATTGTGAAAACACCAAACTTGTTGGTTGAAGCTGGCTTTTGTCTACACTTTGGTGGAGGTTTAGTACTCAGTCCACCACTCTGTCTAGATGAAAAAACAACCCCACAGAGGGAATCTCAGTCAGTCTTCTGCCAGTGTTAGAGCCGAAAGCACACAAAAACTCAGACAATGCCCACTAATCTGCTCTAATGTGAGCATCCCATTGAGCTCTAGCATGGCAATTTTTATAGCCTTGACACATCTTTTCTGCACTTAAGATTTATGTAGCTAAATGCATTTGTGCCTTCGTTTGGCATGCAGTAAGCGTATAGTTTACTCATATATACACTTCATGGATAAACTGTGTGCGTGTGCTCAGGCCTCACAGTTGGATACCCCCATACTGCTCCAATCCCGCAGGGCTCAGCGAGGCTGTGCCTGCAGACTGCTTTGAGAAGAGTTGGGGTGGCTTCTGCTGCTTTTCATGATACCATCGCTGTGTGTCTCTGTGTGAATCCTGTATCTGTTGGCCCGTATGAATATATAGATATTGCAGTATTTGTACGTGCATAAGTGTGCATGCACAGTTGGCTAGATACACATACCTGTACCTGCATGTGGTTATGTATGTTTTAAAACAGTAGATTTCCTTCATAGTGTGATAGATTTGGAAAATCTGTCATGTAGTCTGCATGTAAGTGTATATTCTTATATGTGTGTAGAATGCATACATATGTTATAAATATATCACACAAGTTAAATAGACATTTTTAATCTCTATGCTCAGTTAATGTTTTCAAAAATAAAATAAAATAAAATAAAATAAAATAAAATAAAATAAAATAAAATAAAATAAAATAAAATAAAATAAAATAAAATAAAATAAAATAAAATTCAAGCCCTTTCAAACCAGCCCCTCCCCCCAACCCCTCTAATTTTACTCCCGTTTTTTATCCACATGTATTGCTTGAATGTATTTTCCAGGGTCGCATACCACGCAGAGTCCTTTGGACTGCCTTCAGAGATCACTTAGTTATTGTCCATCCACTAGAAAGGGGGAAAATATTGCTGTTCTGCATCAGGAGCAGCCATCTCTTTTCCCACTTTCCCTTCAAATTACATAAGTAAAGTGGACATTGTTGGCAAGATTGAACGAGTTACACTATTGCAGGAGATCAGGAGGAGATGGACAGAGGTTTCTGCAAGTAAATACACACAAGGGGGCCTGGAATGGTTTTAAGCAGATTAAAAGTAGTGTTGTTACAGGGTGACAGGGTCATTGCTCATTCTTTAGTATAGAAAATGACCTGACGGGTCTTATGTAGCTGGAAGTGATTTCAGTGTTTTCTGGTTGTTGATTTTCTTGTGGTTTTGTTGTCATTGTTGTTGCTTTTTTAATTTCAGTTTAAAAACTTATGTGCTATTGTTTGATGCAAATAAAATGGTTTGAATGTTCTGGTGACCTTTCTAATGGGCAGAATATTATTATATCCGTCTGAAACACAAATATTAATATACAGATTTTGAATAAATCACTTTAAAATCACATTTAATATAGTTCCTATGGGCCAAATTGAGTCTTGTGTAAATTAGTTTAGGCCCATTAATGTTAATGTGTGTTGTTATCTATCACAGTGGTCTAGTATGCAGAATGAAGGCTAGCATATGTGGCATTTCTTTTGTGCTGAGCAGTGCATGTATTATGACAGAACTCTTCATATTAATCCATTTTTATCTTTGAAGGCACATATCCCACAACAATTCTGTGGTTTTTGACTGAGCAATAGCAAGCGTATTCATCACAGTTCATTTCTTGCTCTTTATATTGTAGGGGATACCAGAAGCTACTGAATTAGGGGTACAAGGTGGGTGACACTGTTTAAACAAGTCTACAACAGTGTTTTTATCCAAAGACCATCAAGTCTAGAGACATTACATTTCATTGACGAAATAGTAGTAGAAGCGGGAGTGAGTGGGAAAAGCAGTGCAAGAAAAAGAAGTCCTAACTATTCATCCCTCATTTTCTTCTGTATTCCTGTGTTGTTCACTCTGGGTCAGTACTGAAAAACAACATCCTAGACATGTCGTGTCTTAAAAATAAAGAGGATAATGTGCTGAAACTTATGATTAATTTTTTCTTTCAAGCTATTTGACTTCTCTCGGTTCTTTCCCAGCAAATAGTCCTACATGTATTTTCAAGGGGATAAAGCACATTAAGGTAGTGAATGAGCAGCAAGGGGAGCTGCTTTGGCTCACAGGAGCTATCTTCCTTTTAACAAACATTGTAGTCTAGTAGGAACAGATGTCTAGAGTGAAACTGTTGATGCTGAAGACTTGACCTCCTCAGTGTATGTACTTGGAAGATTTTACATGAGCTAGTTGTCACCTGGTGTTATGAGAAGGACATCCAGAATGATCTGGAACAGATAGATGTGTGCTACCTGATTACTCTGATTGGAAGGAAAAGCAGCACAGATGCTAATAGACCCTTCCATTATGCAAATCAAAACACAATTTTAAGAGATTCACTTCAGAAATACATTAAGAACTGAGCCATCACTACGAGTGTGCCCTGTGTCTGAAGTGTCTGCTTGCTGTTTGGCTCTAATACATTCAGCTGTGTTCTTTCAACTGTTTGTGCTTGGCTATCCTAGCTTGGGTAAGTGAGATCGCATGTACAGTTGTGGGAGGAATGGAAGCCAATCATGATACTGAATAGAAGATTTTATGTCTGCCATGGTTTCATCTTGGTTTCCAAATATGCAAAATAAAGAAAAAGCAGTGAAATCTGCATAAACAGGAGTGAAGTTTTTCTGAAATAATACCAGGAAGAATACCTTTCCTTACTGCTGTATATATTTAGGGAAACTCAGTAAAAATTGAACATTACAAACAAAGACTGTAAAAAATTAATCCTAATTTCCTTCTCTAAGAAGAACTTTGTTCACTCTGGATAAGTAGCATTCCACCTGGGAGAAACAGAGCACTGAAGTACTCAACTGTAGCAGCAAGGTCAGTGGCTTGGTCACGCACAGGCACAGGAGCATTTGTTACTGTTGATTAAAATAGTACGTTCCTCCCACATTGACAAGCTTGCTTGCTAGCATAGACAACATCAATATTAATTTTGTAAATGTTTATCTCATGTAATGTATATGATTAAGAGCTGTTTGGATGTTTTGTGCTGATTAAACCAAGACCTTTCTATGCTGACAGTCCTGTGGCACTGAAATACGATGAGAAAAACAATATGTGCCAACAGTAGGGGAACGCGGGTGAACATCATAGATACTTTCTCTAGGATGATAATATTGTTTCTACTGATGGACTGATGCATGATAAGAAATTTGAGTTATCAAATATCAGTCATATGTTTTCACTTATCAAGTCCATAAGTGAAATGAAACTTATGACATCCCTGGAATAATCATTTTTTTAAGTTGTGGTTTCTGTATGGTGCTGGATGTTTCCCCCGTGTCAGGTAACATTAAAACTGCACTTTTGAGCTTACATGACAAATGCTGTGAAAAGCTCGCTTTTAGTCAAGTCTTATTTCACGCTGAAAATAGCATAGGGAATTCACAGGTTCTTCAAAATATTAGCTCTTTTTAGGCATCTTGGAAAGTGGAAACTACAGTTGTTGGATCAGACTCACTCTTTGTAAAAATGATCATTGAAATTGATGAGAACTGACCTCAATTTCATGGCACTGTCATTAGCCTCTGGTAATCTAGAGATGTGAAAGGATTTGGGAGGTGGGAAGTATCTCCTGGTTTTATATATTTCACAGTGATGCAGTATGTACGAATTAGTAACCAAGGATAACATTTTTCTACTTTCCTGATAAAATGGTATCTAACATTAATTAATTTTACTTACCCTTTTTGCCAAACAAGTCATAAGGAATAGGAGGATTGGACTCAGTGATCTCTAGAGGCCCCTTCCTACCCCTGCAACTCTGTGACTCTGTAATTCTGTGACTTGTAAGTGTCAGCCATGATGAAGACTAATTATCAGCTGTTCTTGAGTGTACATGAATGTTTTGCTGTTCCAGTGAACTAATACCATGAATCAATACTTTGAATTGTTAAGTCACTTCTTGAAAACAAATAAGTTATTCCATTTGTGGGCAAACTATGAAGTAGTCACTGCACAGACCTGAAATGAGATTTAGGGGTTCTTCTCCTAAGTTTGGCTTGTGGTCCAGACTTCATTCATTTGTAGGATCAACGCTTCTCAGATATTTAATATAAGACAAAAAAATACTGAAATTCTTAAACATGAAGTCCAGATATGACTGCAAATCCATTCTTACTCTTCTTATTATTAAGGTTTCATAAAATTAATTACGATTTCATTTTGGAGATTTTATTTGCATTGATCTTGATTTTATTACTAAATTTTTACAATCAGCTGTACCAGCTATTCTGCACGGAGCTTTAGAAAAACAGCTAATGGATTTATTAATCATGCTAGTTACTGTACATGTCTATTTTTATTTGCCTCACTTTTTCCATATAAAAACAGAAAATATGAGTGTGTGTTTGTGTGTGTAATTTTCTTCACTAAAGCGGACAAACTTCCATACACTATGGGTTTATGGGTAAAATGGAGGAAAAACACAGGATTTGGTAACATCTCTAGCAATTGCAAGTATGACCACTGATCTTTGCCAGCTGCAAGAGCTCCCACCTACTACCCATTCAACCCAGTGCCATGTGAGTCTCCCTTTTGCAGGCTCTGGCTATTTAGTTCTTTTGGAAGAGCTTTCTGAGAGATGAGGCTGACACTAGGATTACATCTGCCTTTCTAAGGCCCGTTGCAACAGCATTGCAACAGAACCTCTAAGGTTGGTGGAGTAAAATAAATATATATTTTTATAACAGGTTTTTGTGTTTACTATTCAGGGCGTTTCCACTGGAGAGTTCATATCAGACTTCGCCTGTAAAGAATTCAGCCTTGTCTGACATTATAGCAGCTCTGCTTTCAGGAAAGCTGTGCTGCGAGTGCTCACAAAGGCAAGTGTGTTGCACCAGATGGTCTTTTCCCATTCCTGAATGTTTTCATGGTTTGAAACACTATCAGAACTAAAACCCTCTTATCAGCCACCAAAGGGACTGGTATAATTTTGATCATTATAACAGGTAGTCACATAATATAGCATAACTAATGGAAGGAAACTTTCAAAAAGACCGAAATTTTACTGGATTTTAGGACAGGTGATTAAGGATAGCTTGTGTCTGTTAGTGCAGGTTCCACTGTAATAATAATCCAACTGCTATATGGTCCCATTCATCTAAGGGATCCTGGAGCACTATGCAAACCTAGCAAATCGGTATGAAAAACTATGGCGATCACTTCATGCATGCCTGGAGTGAAATACAGCAGCTGTTTGACAGCATACAGTAATATCCCCAAACTTTTTAGAGCAGGCAGAGATGAACACTAAGAAACTGAAGACAGATTTTTCAAAACAGGGTGTATTAAGGTTAGCTGCTAACACACCTTTCTTCTTGCAGCTAAATCCCAGTAGGTGAGCCTGGCTTTCCCAGGTGAAGAGGACTGGCATCTATCCTGAAATCCATAAGAGCTAAAGAAACATCAATTTTCCAGAAAATAAATAAATAAATAAATAGATAAATAGATAAATAAATAAATAAGATGAAGATTTCCTGAAATCCTGATCTGAACACTAGTAGTAACCTATGACAGAACATTATATCCTTTAAAAGACAATCCATATAACACATTTCTAGAATTGTAATCTTCATGTGAAGTAAAATTCCTCTTTTATGTCTGTGTGAAGCTCTTATTAACACTAAAAAAAATCTCCATGGAACACAGGAAATCTCCATGAGGCTGACACTTTAAAGGAATGATGGTGATGGACAAGAAAAACATTGTTTTCCTTGGATCAAATAATGGAGGGAAGATTAAAAACTTTTTGTTTGATAGTTTGGCTAACGTGCAACACAGCATGAGAGAACAAAGCGGAGTGTTTGCTATTTATCCTTACTAGAAGTGGCTACTGTCGTTACCCAGCAAGTCCTATGATTACAGTGTGCATCCAGTTTCCAGAACAATTGTTCTGGAGTCTCTGGTCTTACTTGAACCAATAGTCTCCAGTATCCCAATAAAATAGCACAGCTGGAAGGATAGGCTAATTTCTCTCTATTGATGGAATTCTCCTGACTCACAGAAGGAGAATAATTACATTTATTCTATCAATCAGGGAGAGGAACTGCTTCAACTAGATCAGAGACTTCTATCACAGTATTCCCTTCCATTAAAATGTTTTGTAAGACTAACCATCATTTCCAAGATTGTCACTAAAAGCACCTAAAAGCTAAGCATATTGGAAGAGTCACATAAAACTTTTCAATTTGAAATATTTTTGTCTAGTTAATATTTCCTTTCTTTCTTTTCTTTTCTTTTCTTTTCTTTTCTTTTCTTTTCTTTTCTTTTCTTTTCTTTTCTTTTCTTTTCTTTTCTTTTCTTTTCTTTTCTTTTCTTTTCTTTTCTTTTCTTTTCTTTTCTTTTCTTTTCTTTTCTTTTCTTTTCTTTTCTTTCTTTTCTTTTCTTTTCTTTTCTTTCTTTTTTTTTTTTTTTTCCAATGTTCTGTCATTTCTGTTGCAGCAGATAAATTTTATCAGTTCAGCCTAAAATCAAGAGTAATTCCAATTGCTTCAGTTTTCCTCACCATTAAAAATGGCTGCACAAAAGGAAGTTCATCTGGATCTAAATGTCAAAGGCATGACTGTCAGCTGGAACAGGTTGCCCTTCAGTGGTTCTCCTCCTCCTTACTGGAAAAGTTGTCTCAACATACACAGCAGAGAGCACAGTTCTGTTCTCTGCTTCCCATGCAAGCAGACTCTGTCTTCATGAGAACAAATATCTTGAGTTCTGCCCACCCTCTTTTCTTCAATTCCAGTCTGCTTTTGTTTCTTTAGAAACCGTAAAAAACTGTGCAGACAAAATGACTTTAAGTGCTGAGCTCCTTTAAATCTTTCTTTGTTCCCAAAAGCTTAGAAAGAGGGTGAGCACCTGAAGCTTGCTCTACAACATCTACTAGGTTCTTGGAGACTTCAATGAAACACAGTTCTCATTCTTACTGCCTGTCCAAGTAAGGATGGAGGGAACGCTTCCTGTATTCCAGGGTTGGTGCCTGACCAAAGGGATAACTGAAGCTGCCAGCCCTGCATGCAGAAGGACACGTGGCTGGGGTCCAGCTGGTGCCTTCATCTGAGGGAGTCTGATCTCATTTGAGGATGGGAGGACACACACAAAAGAGTACGGGTCTGGTGTGTGGTGGGAGAAAGAGAATGTGCTGGACTGCCCAGAGCTGTTCATCATAAAGTTTAGTTGTCTCTGTCTGACTGATGGTAACTAAAGGACAGAGCTAATCTGAAAAGTGCATTGGTGTGTGTCTTGAAAAATACACTGCAATGAAGGAGTGTATTTATCAGTATATTATTCACTGTTCACCCTACATTTGATCCGAGTCCAGTGTAAACTCTGAGATGATCTAACTAATAAAAATATGATTATAATTAGTCTAGAATTAGTGAAATAGTTACAATGCAGGGGAGCAGTTAACCGTCTGGTCTACTGATTTATCTTCCAGCAAAATCAATTCTGTGTTCTTCTTATTAACAAAATGTTCACTTGTAATCAACAATAACTAGTGTCAGCAATATAGCGCTTGAAAGAATATTTTACTGGCAAAAATGAGGGTAAACATTAGAAATGCTGCATTTTGATATATATAAAATGTTCCCTTAATAACTGATCAGTGGATGATGAGAGAAATGAACCTTACACATTAAATGCTTTGGCTGACAGAGCCTATAGGTTCACTACTATGAATTTATCCTGTATCACTTAATATTTTCAGTCAGTTAATGTGGAACTTTCTGTGTGCATAAACAGTTAATGATATTTTACAAAGCATTTTAACACAGTATTTAAAGGCAAAGGAAAACAACAATAGTATAATGAGATGTATTTTTACATGCATGTCTCAGTTGAGCTTTTTGTAAAATTTCAAATATATAGTGCCATTCGAAGTACTGCAAAATATTTTATCAGGGACATGCTTTAGGAAACATTTTGTCACCCAGAGCTACAGCTGTAATTCTTAGAGAATATTAACACACAAGCTCTATTCTCAAGCCTGGGAGAGTGTCATCCTGACCTCTGTTTACTACTATTAAACATAGAAGATTTACTTTGAAGCGTTCATTTAAGGAGGTGAGTTATTATTCCTTTGCTTGACCTTAGCCTATGGCAAATATATCATGAGGTTCCATAAGACCATCATGAACAAGATCATTGGTTTGCCAAAACATAAAAACAATACTAGGTTCATTTAAAAACCGAGGACATGCATTATTGCTTATACACTTATCGCCTGCCAGCTAAATTATTGTCTATACATGCTGAAAAAAAAAATAAAAATAAAAAAAATAAAAAAAAAAGATATACTTAAAACTTCTCATCATATATACAGTAATGTCTAGTACAACTACCTTGAAATGAATCTTGATGTTGAAGTTAACGTTATGTGAGCTATTTCTTATATTTATTACTGGGAAAACATTATTTTTAAAAGCACATGAAAAAATAGTTTTCAAGCTGTTTCCTTAATGAACTGGAAATAGTAACCCTGTCAAATGTAATAAAAAAATAGTGTTATAAGCCTATGGCATCTATTTATTACTGGAGAACAAAAGCCTTCATCCATTTCCTTTAGAGAATGACATTTTTGTAATTCGCTGCCCATTTCATTTGTTCTAAAAGGACTTCGTAGGTTGACAAATATCCCACAGAAATGGCTTCTGATGCTTGATAGGATAATGCACAGCCCCTTAGGACAAGGGCAAAGGCAGCAAACTTATCATCCTTTAGTTTAGCTTAGCATGGGTCAGTAACAGAGCCAGGGGTGACAGAAGATGTTAAAGTGTGGGAAGCAAGAACGAAGAGCTGTAGGAGGGTAGTTTTTATAGTTTATCCTTTCTTTCACCATGACGCTGCAGAGACAGCTTGAATCACATTGTTGATTTGGTTCACTGCACGCCACACTAACTGCTCCAGTAGGAGGAAAAAAAAACACTTACGGGTCATTTTCTCCAATAGCGTGTGACATTTCAGCACTTATCCTATAGGAGGAGGAAACACATGTTTAATATTTTAGCTTGAAGTTCATATTTTAAAGATGCATTAACACACTTGGAGATCTGATGTGATAAATCTGAAGATTACTGTAGTTCTAGCAACGTGAGGATTTTAGAGGATAAAATGTTCTGCCTGTTTAATTGTCCTCTATATTTTGTTCTGAATCTTTTCTCCAGCAAAGCCGAGTAAGAATGAGCATTTGGCTCCTGTGGAGTGCACATTTTAACAACAAACTAGACTTTAAAACCGCGATGATGGCTTTCATTCATCAAGGGCTGAAAACCATTTTAGAAGTGTCATTTCAGAAACGTGTTTAACTGAGTTAGGTCTTCCTCAGAAGTAAATGATTACTCTTCAGTCATAGATCTTATAAACTTTGGGGCTGATCTAGTTTTTCTGCTTAAGCCAACTGGAATGATTGAATATAATGAGCAAATGCATGTCCTCCTTCTAAAATCTGTGACCAGTTTTGTACTAACTGGCCGAGCCATCTCTGTGAAAGGTTATTCTGCTGTCAGGTTCCTTAGTTGCAATGCCGTATACTGGAGTAATAAGAAAAATTTTTATTATAGGTTCCTGATTTAAATAAATAAATAAAAAGGATTGCCACAAACTGCATGCAATTACACTTTTGCTCATAAGGAAGAACTCACACACCCATAAATAAGTTCTAATTGTTTTGGATGAAGATGTATGGAATTATAAAGTACTATGAACCAAAGTGACCTCTCTGATTAACAAAATCTTGTGCTTTGATTTTTGGATACTAGAATAAAAATGGTCTCAGCCAGTTTCACAGTTCAAATATACTTTGCTTGAACTGATGAACATCTGCCTAGGATGCAAACTCACACCAAAGTACCTGACGCTTGTCCAGGGAAAATGGGATTTGAGATGTTCTAAAAAAGTATGTCCTGTGTTTTATGTTTCTGAGCACCATGAAAATCTCTGATAACACCTGTAAACTTATTCTAAACTTATGAAAGTTTATAATAGCTTCTCTTCTAGATTTGTCTCTTAAAGATCATTTGTGCTAAAGGGAATACATTTTGATAACTTTTGCACTGATGGAGGGGCAAACTGGTCTGTGATCATTTCTGCAGAACACTCTTTGATACACAGCAAAACTGAGCAATTCACACTCCAGTGTTTGGACTATGGACTTTGTATAACCATGATAAAATTTTCATACAAATAATGTAGTATTTTTATATTTCTGTTGCAAGAAATAAATAGTGCCCATTCTTTACATGTTACCCAGAGAGTACAGCCTGCAAACGTTCCTTGCCTGCACCAGACACGCCCACTACATATCAATTACAGAAGCTGTCTCTGCTGCAATAGCAGTTCTGGTTGGATCAGACTTGTTTTACAAAGAAAGTGGAATAATTTGTTGGTGTAATGTATGATCTGAATTAATGTATTTTTAAGAATCAAATTATCCTGATGTGAGAGCCCCTATAGGGACTGATACAGTGGAGAAGGACTGAAAGTTTTGACATGGTTTAATGAGCTGTATGCTAACTCCACCTGAGTAATTAACAGTCTTGACAGTCCTTTTGAACAGAGATATTCTCTGTAAGGATGTTTAATGCTTCGAGTATCAGTAGTGCAAAAGCCAGGACAGAGGCATATCTGACTGGGGATTTTTTGTCAGAGTACTTTTACCTATGTATCTTTTTTTCTCTTATTAGTCATTAAGGCCAATATTTCAGAAGCGGTACTTTATTTTTCCATACTGTTATTTCTGAATGCCCAGTTTCTTGCAAACTGTAGAGACATCACATTTCTGTTCCTTAGAAATGAAAATATGGATGCAAAGTGGCCCCATCCAACACATCAATGTGCAAATGCTCTTCTGCATGTAAAAGATAAAAGATTCTGTAGTAAGAAATTTCAATGCAGGCTTTGTTGTAATTGTTAATATCTGCTAACATGTATATCATCTTATAACTCGGTTTTTTAGAATTAGAAGAAATTGTTTTGTACCCAGAAACAAAGAGATGATAATATGATTAAATACAGAGGCCACAGCACTATTAACGTTCTTTTCTTAACCCAAGTAGTACTCTGAAATAACAGAGCAGAAGTATTCTATGAAGGTTTGCAATGAATATTAATCTTTGGAAAGACCACTAACAACAGATAAATGTCATATCCTCAGTCCCTCAAAATTCCCATATTTCAGGTAGCAAATCCCTGACCAGTTCTTCTCTATGCCAGGAGGAGAAGTGATGAAAGTGATGAACACTGAGAGGAGCCTTTATATATATATATATATTTCCTGTCTTATTTTTCTCTCTGTTGTAATTTTTGTAAGCTAAAATTCTTGATCAGTTGTATTCATATATCATGCAAATCTGTACATGTTGATGGCTGTAACTTTTCTGCTTAACAGATTTTACTCCTCACTATGCCTGTCACTGGTTTGAGCAATCTGTGTGTAATTGATTTCTTTAGTAAAACAGATAACATTTGTTTAAAGCTCCTCTGATGGCTTTACAACCTCGACATTAGCAACAGCACTTCCATTTCCACTCGCATTCTAGCAAAATATAATTATTATATTTCCATCTCAGAGAAAAAGATGAAAAAGTGAGTGGAGAGAGTCAGCACTGCTTTCTCCCCAAGTTCAGCACTGCAGAGGTGTCAGATAGTTCAGCCCTTACTGTGGTCACATGAAATCACAGCTAAAGCTGTCCCTTGTTCTGGCCCTGCACCAGGGATTTTTCTGTTCAGTGTTTTAATACTGGAACTGATGATATTTCTTACTTAGGAATAAACAGGCCTTTTATTTTCTTGCAGGTAAATTGGCTTACTTTTAACTTCAGCAGAAACTTGTCCCTAAACATAAGTAGGTAGACGGATAGATAGATAGATAGATAGATAGATAGATAGATAGATAGATAGATAGATAGATAGATAGATAGGGCAGTATTTTTGTTGCACGCTGTTAGATTATGACTTTTCTACTTTAGATAATTAAAACAAAACAAAATATAAAACTGTCCCTCAGGAAATAATGTTTTTGCCCGGGAAGGGCATAAGAGTGAAAATAAGACAGATGCATGGAGGAACTTAATTGTACCATACAGAGCAGTCTCCAGGGACTGCAGCATGGCCTCTCTCCTCTTCAGTAGTCTGTGGATTGCAATTAGGCATCAGTGTACTGGACAGTGAATGCTTCCTGTGGAGGAAGCAAAGGCTGCACACCAGAATTTTTAAGTGGTTTCATTATTATATCCAAAGCAACCACTGTAGATGGATTCCTAAAACAGTGAAGAAATAATACATAAGGATAAGTAGATATATGTGAAGAGTTTCATTGACAAGACAGGTGAGGCTTTAACAGTGCACAAGCTGTATCTCCTTGCTTACATTCTGCAAGCATTCAGAGAGGTAATAAACAAGGTTCCCTCCCCCTCCCCCCCCCACCTTTTCTTTGGAAATATGAAGTGAGGAAAAACCTCTCTTTCTGATCTTCTTTCTGCCCCTAAATAATGAGCATGCAAGTGTGGAAGGAAGGCTGTTCTCATCAGCCACAGAATAAAAAGCTCCTGAAATACAACACTACTCCATCCAACCTGACACTGAGGAACATGGTTAGTGGGTATGGTGGCGATGGGTTGATGGCTGGACTAGATAATTTTAGTGTTTTTTTCCAACCTTAATTATCCTCTGGTTCTGTAATCAAGGACAACAGCACAGAAATGAATACTTAAATTAGACACATGTGTGAATAGTTTTCTAGACTGGCGGTGAAGGCTTTACGGCCGCTGATGACTTTATGATCCTAACTCCCTAGAAGTTCGCAGCTGGGCCAATTACCGAAGTGACACCAAGGAGATGAGCGGTAAAATGGCAATTTATTGAAGGAAACACACACTTATATAAACTATGCCTTTCGTGTACGCCTACTACCTTGTACACGTCACCGATCCTTCCAGAAATGGGGAAGGGCCTGTCACGTAACAGCTTGATATTCCCCGTATTTCGCCTAATACAACATGGAGGCCAGATTACTCAGCACCTTAAGAAATCTGTCCTCAGGTGAATGCTTGGGGGATGGCCAGCTGAATATAAGTTCTACCACACAGCCTGTTACTAGCGTTTCACTGCACTTCTGACACCACGTGTCCTCAGCCTGGGTTGTCGCCCAGTTATGGCAGGAGGGAGGCAGTTGCTGTGCATGTTAATGTGTTGAAGAATAAATACGTGCAGCTCAGGTGCTATCCTGAGGAGACACCTTTGCTTCTCCTCCTGCTTTTCCTTCTTATTCCTTCTTTCTTTTTCTTTTAAATGAGAGGAAAAAATATGTTCTGCAAGCCCTTGAAGTGATTATTACTGAAAACTAAGATGGCAGGGGAGACTGAGGGTTCTGAGCAACTGAATAAATCAAATAAGCAGAGTGCTAGAATGAAGAAATGTGTGTTTCATGTTGATGTTGCAAAACTGGACTGCAAAATGTAGATTATAGCTGAGTTCTGACTCACATATATTGTTGGTGCACTTTAAGGCAGAGCTACCTTTCATTTTCACAGCACAAACATGGCTGATAAAAACACTTGGAAAATTCACTGGATTGATAAGTGAAAGACAGAGGTACTACAGCACTGAATATTTTAAATTTTATTTCTACTGAACTATTTAACTGATCCTTTTCAAAATTAGAAGCAAAGTCCATGCTGATAAAAACATTAATACTGTACCTTAAATAGTAATTTTTTTTCTTCTTTCATTGAAAAAATGACTGATGTGATTCAGCTCAATGCAATTTTGCATCCTGAACAACTCCATAGGGAAATGTTATAGGCTGGTTTAAAATGACAGTACTGTGGGTTTTTTTCCTTTCAGCTTGCAGAAGGTGCTAAAACAGTGATCCTCAGCTGTGAGGATCTCAAAACCTCTTGCTCAGAATTAAGATTCATGGCAGTTTAGTGAGAGCAGGAAAGATCTCTATGTGAGAGGCAGCTGATATTTTTCTCCCACCACAGATCTTGATTTCAAAACTCTGATTTCAGAAGTGGGAAAACTGAAGCCCAAAGTGCTTAAGGGGAAAACTTAAAAGCACTTATTTGGCCTAGATTCAACAGTGTTAAACTAGCGTAGATACTCGGGCACCTAAATACCACCAACTCTCAAAGACTTTCATATTATGAGCTCTGAAAAATTAGAATATGCAGATTTGATCATATTGCCCCCTTGGCAAGGAGGATCCAGGCTGAAAGTGTGTGAGGGGGAGAAGATGGCCAAGATCTGATCTAAACACATCAGTGTAACTAAAGACGCATTTTAAAACTGATTTAATTATATCTGTTAAAAAACTTGGCACAGTCTCTCTTAATTCATCTAACTTCTCCCGATTTAACTAGAAACTGCAGTCTTTAAGGGTTTGGAGCTGTTTAGTAGGGAACCTGACTGCCTTCTCCTTGATTTTTAGCAGACTGCTAAAATGATGTCTGCTGGACCACTGGAGCTGCTGCTGTATGAGCCAAGCAAGATTCCCTTACACCTCCTTCTTTTCCTTGAAGCGTGTATGGTATTGGACTTGCCATTGCTTTATGGCCATGCCAGCAGAAAGTAAAGGAGCAATCTTCTTCCTATGCAGTATGGGAAGGAAAGATTGAGAGCCTACAGTGATCCCATATACTACAGAGCTCAATATTACTACTGCCAGAGGATGGCCAAAAAGTTTACTTTGAAAAATGAGGGCTACATATTTGCTTGAGGACCACCAAGCCACACCACAGCTCAATGTGAACTTTCTGTCTGGAAGCTGGTTCCTGTTTTGGTTTGGTGTCCTGCACTATATTATCTGCGACTCACTCACAAGCCTTAGTATTAGCCATTAGCATCATTCCTCAATCAACAAAATGTACAAGTTGAAAGTGTGGTCCATGTTGCAAGCCTCTTATCCTTGCTCTATATTTTTAAAGTGTATGAGCAGAAAGCATGAATGTAAGTCATCAATTCTTAAGAATGATTGTTTGTAATATATGTTGTCTATCATAAAGTGAGAAAAAAAATGCAGCTCATATCTGAAAATAACCTGCCATTATCACAGAATCACAGAATCACAGAATTATAGGGGTTGGAAGGGACCTCTAGAGATCATCGAGTCCAACCCCCCTGCCAAAGCAGGCTGCCTACACCACGTCGCACAGGTAGGCGTCCAGGCGTGTCTTGAATATCTCCAGAGAAGGAGACTCCACCACCTCCCTGGGCAGCCTGTTCCAGTGCTCCGTCACCCTCACCGTAAAGAAGTTCTTGCGCACATTCGTGCAGAACTTCCTATGCTGGAGTTTCAGCCCGTTGCCCCTAGTCCTGTCCCCACGCACTACTGAAAAGAGACCAGCCTCGCCACTATAGCTCCCACACCCCAGGTATTTATAAACCTGGATCAAGTCCCCTCTCAGCCTTCTTTTCTCAAGGCTAAACAGACCCAGTTCCCTAAGTCTCTCCTCGTAGGGGAGATGGTCCAGGCCCTTCACCATCTTTGTGGCCCTCCGCTGGACTCTTTCCAAGAGATCCCTGTCTTTTTTGTACTGGGGAGCCCAGAACTGGACACAGTATTCCAGATGAGGCCTCACCAGGGCAGAGAAGAGGGGGAGGATCACCTCCCTTGACCTGCTGGCTACGCTCTTTTTAATGCACCCCACTTTTATGACCAAAGACACACTTTAAAAGCATGTTTATAATATTTTTTTTTTCTCACTGTTAAAAGACTGAGGCTGGAACAGTCAATGTGTACTTTAATCTGCAGAGCCAGTTCTGTAATGGATAGCTGCTATCACATTTTTGACTCTTATCCCTAAATGGCGTACACAAGTCACAGCTAAGGATAGACACCGTGTATGTTAACTTGTACCTGATTCTTACTGCTAAAGAAACACCTTTACTTAAATTTATGGAGCAAAGCTGTCTCATTTTGCCTCTGGCTCCCTGCGCCAGAAATAGCTCTCTCTTTTCTTTTCAAAGATGGGGAAAGAGACTGAAACATACATGACAGCTTGTTTAAGAGGGACTTCAAATGAGTTTGAGGTAATATTCTCAGTTTTGATGGAACTTTGTTCATTTTATAAATGTATTAAAATCCTTAGGCATCAGTATTCATTCGCTAAATTCTTTCATGAAACTAAAATTCCTGCAAAGATGTTTAACCTCAGCCTCTTCAATGAGACATTCAAGAAACACCTTTTTTTAGTCTCTCAGTTTTATCAGTCTGTGAAAAAACATGGATACTGATGCTTAAGACCAGTTTCTCTGGAAGGTTTGTAGGTGGAGAGTATTTGCTGTTGGAGAAACAAAAGTTATTTAGGTCTGGATGGTGTGAGTATGAAATCTCCAACTAGTAATGTCTTCTTCCCTTTTCCACTCCTTTTTAGGAATTATTCTATGGATCTTTTAAATCCTGCATCTCCTTCATACTTTCCAGAAATATCCTAAATTGGAAAGTACAGAACTATTTACCATTCACATACTGAGCTGATATAAAAATTACACAGCAGAATCAGGAATGAAATTTATTTTATTTTATTTTTCCCTAGCGCCTAATATGTTTATTCATTTTTTCCCTACATTTAGTATGACACCTTTCATTTGCTATGTATTCTTCCAAGAAAGCCCTAAATAGTGTCTGTGATGCTAGGACCTATTGGTCGTGTTGCCTTGTCCTCCCTCATGTCACAGTCCTTACTCTCATCATTCACACTTCATTTCCTTTCAACTGTTGCATCTTCTGTTTTCAAAGTTGGGACTGACATGTAATGTGTTTTGTTTTTGGTTTTTTTTTTGGTATCTCATCAAATAGGGCTCTTAGCTTTAGACAGGAAAGGTATATTAATATTAAGTAACAATAAGAGAATTTTGAAGTTTGACAGTTGAGCCACTTTTGAATTATTCCCACAGGGAGAGAAAAAAAGACGTAACTAGATTTTTTTTACTCTGTTGTTCAGATAAGTTAAGGGAATGAGGATTATTTTTTAATCTCCTCATAAATCCAAAATGGTTGAAAGAATTTTGCTCAAACTTTTAAAAAAATCACTTTAGGAACAAGTCAAAGAATGCTTTTTATTAGTAACCATGTAATTTACTGTAAAGAGGTTGACAACTGAATTGAGAAATGGGATTAAATTTAAAAATATGTTTGAGCACACTATCCTCTGCAACAACAAGAAATTCTTTAGTAGCATGTGTCCAATCTTTCACTTAGAAAGGCAACTAGTGTCGAACCTGCTATTTTCTTGATCAATGAAAACAGTTTTCTGCTGTTGAACCGATAATAGGCCTTTATTAGACTAACATGAAGACATCTTCACCAAATCTATCAAGAATTCAGTATGTAAGTGGAGTATACAAGTTATGTACTGGCACTTTTCCCAGGAAGCTGATTTATCATTTCAGCAACAAATAGCAACTACAACTGCTTAATCGAGAAATATTTGTGAAATGTCATTTTAATGGAGACACATTCAGTCACTGTCAAGTGACTTAAGTGATGTTCTAAGAATGAAATTTGATGCTGAGATTCCTACTGATCACTGAAGACATTTCAGCTCTGGTATTTCAAGATGGGAGATATTTAACTGTGAAAGAAATATATCAGGCAGAATTTTCTTGAATTAAGCTCTGAAATCTAGCTTTCAGTAAAGGAATGTGTCACAGTATGGAACTAAAGTCTTCTTAGCACTCTGTAATTGATATAGGACTTTTTCTGATGTGGGGTTGGGTATTTTTGTGTGTGGTTTTTTATTCTGTTTGTTGATTGTTGTGTTTTGTTTTGTTTTTGTTTTTTGTTTTTTTTTTAAATCAAGATTAATGTTAAGGTGAGAAAGTTATTAAAACATACTGAAATCTGTGCTATAGTAAATTAGCTGATCTTCTCCTGTCGTCTAGATATCTGTGAGTCTGCTCAGCTAAGAATGCTACAGGAACCTACCTCTGCATGGCCACACAGCTGTCTGACCTCAGTTTAGGTTTGCCATGGTATACCATGGACTCTTCTAAGCTTTGATGTGTCAGTACTCCCGTATTATACACTCTGACATACCAGTTCTAACTGCTCTGAAGGTACAGAGTTAAGAATCTTTCATGACTGTTTCCAGCACTTTGATTCCACCAGGAATCGAAGTCTTTAACATAACCACCTCCGTAAAGATAAGAAAACGTTATGTTCATAATCTTAATCATGCCATGGAAGAGATCAAGAAGCTTCTCATGCAAGCAGTTAGAATTAGGCACACAAAACTGTAATACTTAGATATTATATTTTGAAAAAAGTATATGCATGTTATTAGTTTTATAAAAATGCGTGATTAGAATATGTTATCTTTTTTTTTTTTTTTTTTTTTTTCTTTTTCTGTGTTTTAAAACTAATTTAAAGGCAGCAGTCTTCTATGAAGATGTCATTAAGAAAACTGATATTAAATAATTCTATAAAATTTATGTCATGGATTATCTCAGTAGAATATTTAATGTTTTGGGATTTCCCTTTTCCTAATACTCACAGGTATGTATGTTAAGATGAATGAAGCTTAATTATCTAAGAATTTATGTTAATGCCACTACTGTATTTTCCACTGTTACAACAGAACTAGTAACACAAACAAATGTATTGCTGAACATC
Organism: Excalfactoria chinensis; assembly: GCF_039878825.1. NCBI lineage: Eukaryota > Metazoa > Chordata > Aves > Galliformes > Phasianidae > Excalfactoria > Excalfactoria chinensis. The sequence goes on from NC_092827.1 coordinate 36,864,098, forward strand.
ACATCATAAGACAGAATCCTAATGCTGTGATCTTACAAGCTAACTTGAAATATAATGCTGCACAAACTGTGAACATATTGAGATAAATCCTAATTGTACCCTCATCTTATTATCTTAGGACTTCCTGAGAAGACACTGCTAAATTAAAAAGGCCTACCAAAGCACCTACATTGATATATCTTTTAAAGCCCTTCTATAGTGTTAATGTGAGTGAGAAAATCTCATGACCACAGTAATGGATCTTGACAATCAAGTCCATAGTGTTCAATTTGAATGCTTTGCATGGAAGATGTATATTTTACATCTAGGCATGGTTAATAAGCTGAGGCATAAACAAACATGGTTAAACTGTTTTATTAAATTTTGCTGGGTGAGAAGAGTTGGATTAATAGCCCTGAGCTATGAAATAGGGTCCTTTCATGTTGTTTCTAAGAATGGTTTGGAACTCAATTTTGTGCTGCTATAATATTTTCTACAATATATATGTTTAATTACCAGCTGACTAAACCCATTTTGTTCCCTGGGAATATCATGCAGCAAGTTCTCTTTGATGAGTTGAAATGACTAAGGCTTGGAAGACAGGAGAGTGGTGCATGTTATTTATATTTGCAAACCTTCGGCATAGTGTCCTTCACCATCCTTTGAAAAAGATTAAGACATTCTGATCTAGATAGATGGACTATGAGAGGTGTGAAAAGCAGACTGTAACTCCAGTAGCTTATAGTCATAAGTAGAATTCCTCAAGGGTCTGTTCTAGGTCCTATCCTTTTCAATGTTTTTCTCTATGATGAACTGTGGTCCAAATGACAGACAGCACTCTTTTCAAGCCTGCACACAGCAGCAACTGGGGGATTAAGTTGATTTGTTCTTCTGTTCTAGAGCAGAGCTGTCTTTGAATGGACTGACTGTAATCTTGAAAGCAAAAGATTCTACCTCCCTGCTTAGGACACTGTTGATAGCTCAATGGTAGTTGAATAAACTCTTGATTGTTGTTTATTGCAGTATTTTACCTCCATGCTCTAGGTGTTAGAAGGTACCCTGAAAGAGTGAAGAAATATATTAAGAAGGGGGATGATGATGGTGATGATGATGATTTATTTGTGAAGAGAAAAACCCTGCCTTTGGCTTTCCTATTGACAACTTTTTTCGTATCTATATGCTCAGAACTAGCCTGACCAAAAGGATGAGATGTGACTTTACTGTTCTGTCTTCCAGGTTGGGTCAACAGAGACAACTAGCGGTTCTTTTTTAGTCTTTTCTCCTTTCCTATAGAATCAATTAACTTGCTGGAATTATTAGTATATGAACATCTATGAAATTTCCTACTATCATGTGGAACTACAGTAGTGATCTCTTCTGTGTTTTTGTGGCAAATTATTATTTGTGGCCTTGATTTACTTAAATAAGAAAAATAAAACACTTCTCCTTCTCCCCACTGATTACATGGAGAAATTTAGGCACTTGCTAATGAGGGTTAGTGCACTGTTGCTCTAAAATTTGATACAAATTAAGTACCTAACTTGGGTGAAACTGATCCCACCCTTAGTCATTAATGGCTTATAATGATACTCATTTTACAGAAAAGCTCACTTAGAATTTGAGTTAGCAAAATCTCCCCAGAATTTTTAAAAGCAGCACAAGTAACTTGGATGGCTGTTCTCATTCATTTAAATTAACTCTTAGGCAGTTTCCTCAGGACAAAGGGCATTGTTTTTTTCTGCAGTGCCTTGGCAGTGTAATCCTAATTTGTGAGCAGGTTTTCTATGTGTTCTCTTCAATATTTTTAGTACTATGAGTCATAGTAAATAAGATGATAAATCTATTTATTAGTAGAGAAAATGTTTTCTCCTATCAACTACTCAAGCAGAAATGGAGAAAACATTTAAAACATTTAAAAAAACATTGTGAAGTATCAATTTTTAGCTCATTAACTCTATACTCAGATCATTTAGCATTACATTTTCTGCAGTTTTCAATTTGAGAAGATGAACAGGTTAATTTTGTGTCTGAGGAGGTAAATTTGGCCTACATACATCTGTAGCATAAATTTAAGGAAAATATAACATGCACAACTAGCTTAAGAAATTATTAGGTAAAAGTTCATAAAATTCAAGTGCTAGGAAATTGCAAATACTGTTGTCAATCCAGATTTCCTCTGAAATTCCACAAGTATTCTGTGATGAAATAATTAGTTTAAACAATCATGTTTTTAAAATTTACCTTTACTGCTGTGCAGGCTGGAAATTATCCAATGAAATTAGCTTCTTAATCCCTTGGCAGTTGAATATTTTACCTTCCTTACTTTCTCCATTAGTCTTTTCTGGGTCTGCTCAGCCTTGAGAAAAGAAGACTGAGAGAGGATCTTGTTAATGTTTATAAATATCCTAAGAATGGGGATCAAAGAGACATGGCCAACCTCTCTTCAGAGGTCTGTGGGGACAGGACAAGGGGAAATGGCCAAAAACTGGTGCATAGGAAGTTCCAATATGTTTAGCAGTTTTTTCACAGTAAGGGTGACAGAACACTGTAACGGGCTGCCCAGGTTGGTTTTAGATTCTTCTTCTTTAAAGGTATTCAGGATCATCCTGGACACCTACCTAGGCAGCCTGCTGTAGGGCGACTGCTTTGCTTAGGAGGTAGACTTGATGATCTCTCATTGTCCCTTCCAACCTCTACAGTTCTGTGATTCTGTGATTCTGTGTCTATCATTCAAGGCAACTGAAGTCAGGTGGAGTCTTTCCACTGGTTTCTAGGGGTTAGATTGCTTCCCAAGTGAGATGGTAATCCAGGAGATGGAAGAAGAGACACACAGAAACGGCAGGTCACAGAAAAAGAGAGGTGAAATTGTCCTGTTGTTTCTTGGGATTTCCTGCCTAAGTGATTCTCAGCATAACATATATACTCTGAAGCTAGTGTGTCAATATCTTGAATCCATTTGGTGTTCACTGTAATGGCTGCAATCATCAATCCAATTAGTATTCATACAGATATTGATGATGTTTCATTACAATTTATTTTTAGTTAATGAACACCTATATTAGACTCATACTACACTCATTTTAGAAACTACTTATAAGGGCTAGCCATGACATTCAGTGGCAGCCAAGTTCTTCATCTCAAATTAATTCTCAGCTTCCATCAAACTTTCCTGCTGGGAGTGGAAAACTTCATCCCTGTAAGACTGCTGCTAGATGACAGAGAGCCTACAGTTCTGCTTTTGGACCAAAAGTGATACAAAGCCCACTCAGATTTTGCCTTTGGTTCTTTGCTCAGGCACACAATACCAACCCAACGGCCCTGTCTCTGCATGCAGTGAGGCAGACGAGGGAGCTGTTTGCCAGGAGAAGGGACTAGCAGGACATTCATTTTGTGCAAGCAGTTCTTCCAGGCACAACTGAAACGCAAGCTGTTCTGCTCACTCTGAATCCAGCCTAGGTCTGGCTGCCATGCCCCTGCTGTTGTAGGAGTCAGGCTGTCAGTCCAGTAAAGAGAGCTTCCTCCAAAAAAAGTTGCTGAATTTGCCCTAATCACAGAGCTATCTGACTAATAGCAGACTCTTTTTCTCAAAGAAAGCAAAGATCTCACAAATCAGGTGCTCAGTACTCCTTAGCCTTTGAGTGATGGTCTGACAGCTGTCCTTCTTCTAGAGCTTGAAAACCAATAACAGAAGGCACAATTCTTGGTCATTTTCATAAATAAACCATCAATTTAGTTTCACTACCCTGTATTTATTTATTCTTAATTGTATTTGGTTTGGTTTTGTTGGTTTTTTTTTGTTTGCTTGGTTTTTGTTTGTTTGTTTGTTTGTTTTTGTTTGTTTGTTTTTGTCCCGAGCATCTATCTTTCTGTTCACTTGCAGAGGGTTCTTGCAGAGTCTGTTTCTGGCAGCATTTCTGAATGGAAGTATAGTCAGCAAATTGTCAAAAAGATACATATTTAATTTGTATCAAAACGAATTGGAGAATAATATGTGATGTTTACATATCACTTCTGACACACAAATTGTAGTGTGTATATCTGCTAATACCACATACAAATAATTTTGCATGAAATTATTAGTGATCAGAAATTATGACAGTGAAAATATCAGTGATTTGGTGAGGACTGACTCTCTCTGAGCTCAGTTGTTCTGCACTTCTCTTAGTTGCAGCTTTGCTTTGCTTCCACCACATCAGGTACTGAGTACCTCTAGCTGAAACTGAGGCTTTTCAGAGGCTTTGTTATCTCCAGGGGAGGTCCTTCCAATTCCCTCTGTTACCTAGTACCCCCTTCTGTACTCCATTTACTCATATATAGCAGTGCTGTTCCAGCTGTTAACTATTTACTGTGGTTTAGCATCATGATTTTATCCTTTTGAGCAAGCCTTCATTTGCCTTTGAACTATTTCTGCCCTTCATTTCTCAGTGAAAACAATTAAATGCTCCTATGTACCTTTGTTGCCAGAGCAATCTCCCTTCGGATCAGTAGAATCATAGAATCATAGAATCCTTAGAGTTGGAAGTAACCACTGAAGGCCATCAAGTCCAACTCCTTTGGAATGAACAGAGACATCCACAGCCAGATCAGGTTGCCCAGCCTTGCACTGAAAGTATCAAGGGATGGGGCATCAACCACAACACTAGGCAACCTGTTCCAGTGACTTGCCATCCTCACTGGAAAAGATCTTTGCTTTATATCTAACCTAAATCTACCCTCTTTGAGCTTGAAACCATCTCCTTTTGTTCTGTTGCACAGACTCTGCTAAAGAGTCTGTCCCCTTCTTTAGCAGGATCTGTGGTGACAGAACAAAGGGAATTTTGTATGCTTAGAATAATCTATACCTGTTAGCCCATCCTCTTGCTCTACCTTTTTCACTATTTTCTCCTTACTTTTCAGTAAAAAGGTTTGACATTTTGTTAGTGAATGTTGTGTCCAACTTCTTTTACCACAATTGGTGGGACATTTCCCTTTGCTCTTCTCCAAAATAAATAAATAAATAAATAAATAAATAAATTTCCCAGATCCCATCTGTTTAAAGCATAACCTTTCATTTATCTTTGGGGTTATCACCCTGACCAATTATCTCTATTTCTACTGCTCAGTAAAATGTAAGATGCCTTCCAGATGGCTCAGAATCCTCACTTCTAAGTCAGTTGTCTATCATCTCCTATCATCTTTGCTTTGCCATCTTCATTCCTCCTTACTTGTGTTTCAGCCACCTCTGTGCTTTCTGTGCCTTCTTATACCATGGAATAGCACTCAGAGCAGATCCTCAGAGCTACAACTCAAATTCCAGATTCTGATGTCTCCTGTAATACCAACCAAAAGTCTTACGGACCATCACTGTGGTAAATGCAATTTGAATTTTGTTGTGAATTAGCAGGGGAAGATATAACATTGCTTCTTTATATTGTGACTCATCATGATAAAGAAGGAAACTTCTTTGCTTAAGGGATCATGTCTCCAGTAGAAATTTGGACAACACCTAGCACTCTGTAGGTGCAAATGGAATACAATAACAACTGTAATAATAACAATACCCAGAAAACTTTATTAAGAACCTCAGGTATCCTTCAAGTTAGGTATTGATCAATGTAAACGATTGCTGTGTCATGCACTTACATGGCCAGATTTAAATCTTCTGAAAAACCATGGAAGAGCTCACATTACAATTCCAAAAAGAAGCCTGATTAAATGTGAATTTAGTTTAAGGCCTGAGGGGTATATATTTAAAACACATAGGATCTTTTAATCACACCTAGGACCTTTTGTATGGTTGAATCATTGTTTCTTCTGTTAGGTGCTATCAGCACAAATTGTTCACTGGTGCATTGTGATTTAATGCCATGTGACCATAATCCTTGCATGCAAATGATTACTTTTTAATTTTTTTTTAGTTTTAAGGATGTACCACATTTCCTCCCCTTCCCTCTCTATTTAGATGGCATTCTGAAAGCTTAACTCCTTTCATTCTTTAATTTTTGCTCAAGTTATGTCAGAAGATGTAATGATTTATAAGCAGTTTTGCTTTTGGTTTTAAACAGATAACTGATCTTTCTAAAATATTATGGCATTAAGTCCGTAGCAACTTTAAACATTTCAGTGTTTGCTTCGAGGCATGAGGAGACAGTGACACAGCTCATTTCCTCTGCTGAGCTCTTTTTGCTGCCTTGTACAACACTTATTTCAAAGCACGCCACAGCTTAGAACTGTCGTGATCCCCATTAATATAAAATCATTGACCTCTGCTCCTGCTGGTGCGACTAAATTACATTCTGCTGCTCAGCAGCAGCCACATATGGGGCCAGCTCTTTTAGTCATGGCCAGGTGCCTTGATGGCAGCACAGCCCCTCCTACATGCAGGGCTTTTCCTTTAATGAGGATTATACACCTTCAAAGATTGAGGAAACCCACTCCCGGGATAGCAGCATTTCTAATGGCATCTGCTCTTATTGAAGACAATAACTCAGTATTGCGGGAAGCTGGGGAGAGCTGTTCCGTTTTTCACCCAGTGAGGGTCTGGGTGTGCTGTGTTCTCCCCCTACTTGTGCAAGCATAGCATCAGTATCACATTTTTATGAAGCCCTGTAGTGTTGTTAAAACAGTATCCCCTATCATGTCAAAGCCTGGGTGGGATGCCCTCCCCCCTTCATTCTGCCCCCTGTTCATACTACATCAAAATAAAGCACACCCAGCATAGTTTTACAGTCTGCACATTACCATGTTCTTGAAAACAAAAAGGAAAAGATTTTATAGGACTGATTGGGATTGACTCAGTTTGAGCTTGGTCAGCTTTTCTCACTGTGTGGTCTTTCTTGCTCTTTTCCTCTGACCCTTCTCTCCCACCCCACACCGTGAGAGACAGCATTGTGGGCCATGGTACACTTCTGCATCTGAACTCTTTGCACTGCAAACAGGCTCAAGCAGTAAGTTTGTATACCAGATCTTCCTAAACATGGAGGTGTTCCAAATGGAGAAGTTTTATGTCTTGCAGTGAGATACAGACTGGATTCCTGATGTCTAACACAACATTTGAAATATCACTGTAAGATATCTGTACTCATTTTGAGTTCAGTCCTGCCAAATGTTGTTAATGACATTAAGGTTCTGATGACGTCAAAGTGAATTAACATTTCCCCTTTTCTGCTGGGACTCAAATTCTTAAAGATATTTTCATATGATAGCAGAAGAGTTTTATGCAAAAAGATTTTATACAAGAGAACCAGAAAATCCTTTATGGAATGTGTACAAATACATCTTTTTTTCTTTTTTTGGTCATAAAGTAACTCCCTCTGTTAAGGACTTTGACAACAGTGTTTGCACTGATATCCATCATTATTTTGTCATATCTAGGCTATTGCACAATTTTTATTTGATTTTAATTTCACAATTAATTTAAATCTGATGATATTTGTTCTCGGAGTTGTGCAGTACAAAGCAGTCACCTAAAATAACAGTAAGGATCAACTGCAATAACTATGTGGTAAATATTTTCTTTGTTATTCTCTGTACTCCCAGTGAATGTTAATGCTGACCAAAATGATAAGGAAAGTTGAAGATTTCGAACTTTCTTGTTGGTATGTACCATTAGTTTAACTGTGGCTATATCTTTGTAATGCAAAGGACCAATTCCTCGCTCTTTTGTGTGCACTTGTGAGAGGGGGAGGAGGAGGTTTTTAATTGTGTTTTGTTCTTTCTCAAAGGTAACATCTGGATTAACAACTTGCTTCTGAAAGCTGATACTCAAACAGGGTTCTTTCTTTACTGAGAGATGTCCTAACCCCAGTCACACGACCCCTAATTTGGCTTTTCTCTTAATCTCTTCAGAACTTGCTGAACAGAAGCGAAACTATGTGCATGCTAATGGCTCACTTTCTGCGTGCTCCCCTCTCTCCCTCAGAGTGTCTGGTGTGCAAAGCTGAGCTGGAACAAAGATACACTAATTATTCTCCATTAATTTGTCTGCTTGAATGGTCCTAAATACCAGAGTGATTAATTAGCGCGAGGCAGGCAGGGCAGGATGTCACACCCTTCTCTGCGTTTAAGTGTCAGCAAGGTTGTGCTCAAGTGTTGACAACAGCATATCTTTAATTTTCTCCAAGAAGAAAAGTTTAGTCAGTACAATTAATTTGAGCTTGGCTAGCTTGCAGGAATAAATGTAACGTGGAACAATATAACTGCTGCTTAGGCAATTTTTTGCATCCTTAGGGTACGGTAAAACTTTTTGGTAAATCGGTTATTGAATATTGTTTTTCTATAATTGTTTCAATTTGGCTTAATTACTTTTGTGCATTTTGCAGTTAAAAAGTGGATCATAAAACAGAAATTATTATCTTTACTGAATTCAGAGTGGGTATACATGAATGGATAGATATGACAGGTGAAGTAAAGAAAGACAAGCAATGTCAGTTCAGGTTTTGAATCATCTAAATTCAGAGCTTTTGTATGGTGGCTTGCCTTAAAATGTACATCAATGTCATTTAAGAATTTCAGCTAAATTAAGTAAAATAGCTTGATATTAAAATAAACCTAGTTCCGTAATATTTCATGTGGGATCATCACTTGCCTTCCCTGTCTGCTTTCATATGCAGCTGCTAAAAGAATAGTTTATACAGTTTTCCAAAATTAGTTCCATAATCATGCTGAGATTAATGTATATGTATTTGTGTACTGTATAAGAGAATTATTTTTGTTTAGCAAGCATGGTACAGAAAATTAAAATCTCACTTGTAGTAGCTCTGTAGTAGTTGTAAAACTTACTGCATTTGCAACTTCTTGTGTATTGGTTTGATATTTTAACTACTTCTTGAAGGCTATTTTTTTCCTTGAGGGAAATAGGTATAAATGCAGAGGCCGTGGACAATAGACAATGCCTGTGAGCTTTTAGCAGTTAGCCTCAGATGGCCCTAAAGGGGAGAAAGCTGCAGAAAGAGTTTAATGTCTCCTTGCATTGTTAGTTGCCATTGTTCTCCTTGTCAATTAATTCCCCGTAATAAAAGTTTGACCACATTGTGGTCAAAACAAGATGTTTCAATGTAAGTTACTTTCCATGACTAGTCTGGGAAAAGTTAATATGAACAAGGAACATTTATTAACTCCCTGAAGTTGATAGAGCTTATGCATACCAAGTTTTGCGGTCAGATGTATGTGGTAATTAACCATGATTAAGTCAAGCATTGCAAACATTATGGTAGCCACATGGCAAGAAACAACAGACAATTTTGACAAATTCTGACAAGAATTACCAGTTTCTAGTTCCCTTTAAGGTCAATAACAAGAAACTATGCATGTGAACTGGAGGTCTTAGCTATGAACTGCAGACAATAGAACCTTACAAAAAACAAAATAAATAAAAGCCCCTTTGAAATACCACACTTTTTCTTCCTCTCATCAAGATTTTCTTCTGTCTGCTGGGTTGCTTAGGTAGGATTGTTTTACATCAGAAGTCTGTGAATTGCTTACTCTCTTCTCTGATCAGTGAATGATGTTGAGAAATTATTGTCCCCTATTTACGGTGTTGGTTTTTGTTCTAATCAATTAAATTGTAGGAACTAGGTTCTAGGCTTGTCTGCTTTCTGCCCTGTGATCTCTGTGATCAAGATGCCTATTGTCACCTAGGCACAAAAAGCTGTCCATCCTGACTTATGTTGTCTGTGCAATTCCTTTTACAGTAGGGGTGGTGAGGCACTGGACCAGGTTGCCAGAAATGAGGTAGACTCCCTGTCCCTGGACACCTTCAAGGCAAGGCTGTTCATTGCAGGGGAGCTGGACTAGATGACATTTAAAGGTCCCTTCCAACTCTAAGGATTCTATGATTTCTATGATTTCTATGATCTCATTCCAAAATCACTTGCCCTATGCACTGTGTACAATGTCTGTGGCTTCCTGTAAGACAGCTCTGTAATGAGTACCCTTTAAAAATGTCTGGAAAGAACAATGTTAAAACAGAAAGTCAGCATAATTCCAAGCTTTCAAGCTTTTGGTCTGACCAGAAATGTAGGACCCAACTATTCAATTATGCTCTCTGTTCTTATCAGTGAGTACTATTTTTTGAGGTCACTCCCAGACCGTCTTTCTGTAGGCAATGTTCTTCACACTTTCCTACTTAAACAAAACACTAGTATCCATCAAGCTGTTCTGTGCAAGAATCCATTCTGTGTACTACTGCTGGGCTGTGCTTGTTGGAAGTGACCCAGTTAGGATTTCCTGAAAGTTATTACATCAAGAGCTGGTCCTATTGCTCTCAACAGGACCAAACTAATTTAGAAGTTAGTAAATCTTCTAAAGCTGTTTCAAAACCTCAAATTACTACAACATAGGATGAGATTTCACCAACACATATTCTATCTTCTATCTCCTTGCTGTCTAGTGGCTCTAAAACAATATCTGTGACAGAGAGAATAGCAAATATCATAATATCACAATAATTTTCTCTTAATTTCTGCCTTGCCTTTATTTTCAAAGAGCCACTCTAAACACAATATAGTTGCCTAATGCAGTGAAAAATAAGTAATATAGGAAAAGACCTTATTTTTAGTGTTGATATTAAAAGAAATCTGTTATATATTTGGTGTGTTGAAAATGTTCTATAAAAGTGAAAAAGTTATTCCATTTTGAAAGGTCAGTACTGATGTTGAAAATCTGTCTGTTGCACCTCTTCCTTTCATTCTTGTGTTGCATTTTCACATAGAAAAGCTACCTTCTTCCATGTGGCAACTAACTGAAAACTGCATTCTCTACGGAAGAATATAGGATCAAGGTAAGAGATGTCCAGCATGTAGACGGTACAGAATATTGTTCATAATTTTTCCTTTGTAATTACCATTTGTAAGTTTTCTTTTTTCTTGTCCCTTAGCAATTGATCTTAATTACTTACTGGATAGTGTGGTTAATAAAAGGCAAAATGCAACTGTTTTTCTGGAGAATATCTGAAATGCATGGTAAGGTTTAACCTATTAAAAGGCCCTAGGCTACTGCTCCACAACAAAGTACTCACATGAAACATGGTTAAGAGAGGCTAGTCCTTCAGTTTACAGATCAGCTACTAATAAGGAATGCCTAAATATGAGACAGAATTCCAGTGCAAATTGGCAGAGCTTCATTGACTGCAGAGAAGCTGTATTGATTAGCAATACCTGTTGAATCCACACCTGCATGAGATCTTTATTTTTCTCGGCAGGGAGATTTTGTGTGTGTGTACTTCAATTGAGTGAGCTCTGGGGGCTAGAAAAATAACTACAGTTATCTCTTTTGTCTTGTTCAAAGCCAGGATCAGTGCCTACTTGGAATCGACAGGTCCAGCTGGACTTCCCTCAAAATTAGGGTCTGAGTGTGTTTTCTTTCCTTGCGACATCTCCATTAAACAGCTGTCACTGGTTTACCCTGAGCACCCTAAGTAAAGAGTTTTTGTCCTAAACTCACCTAAAATTGAAAAGAATCTCTAGAGGAGGCATTTCAGGTTTAGATGTCAATGAAATAAAGTGCTGTACATAAATGATTAAAAGAAATAATGGATAATAACAGACTTTCTCTTAATTCATAAGTGTTTTTAGAAGACTGGTATTCAAAAATCATCCTGTCCTCTTGTTTGTAGAAAGAAGGTACTGTTCTAAAAAAACATTTAAACAATGTGTGTGAAATTGTGTGGACTCAATGGCTCAAGGCATCACTGAGCTTCTATAGAATTTTCATTGCCATCCATAGAAATTGCAGGTTCTTATCCCATTATAGAAGAATAGATGTCTAAATATAGATGTAACAGTTCATCTGATATCCTCCTTCCTTGAAATTCTCATTTTTTCATTCAAACCATCTTAATTTTGAGCAAGTTGTAGTCTTTAAAGTGATGTCATCATCATCTGCCTCTTCCTTAATTAACCTACTTACGAATATTTGTTTTCTGATAGTGCTTGAAAGATGGATAATACTTAAAATCATATTTGTGAAACAGAGCCTGAAGTGTATTTAGCTTTATCGGAGGAACAGGTGTACTATTCTGAAGGCCTAATTGTTCAGAATTAGTGGAATGAGAATGCTATGCTAACAAGATTTAAGAGGCTGGTGGGACACAGAGTAAAATTAGTTCTCCTGGACTTCTGAATATTTGATGCTATCATTTCTGAAGAGCAGGAGTGCAATAGCCTTAGCAGCTTTCTTGTCAATGAAGGCATTTGTGTGAGTTCTTGGTCTGAGAGTTTCATCTCTCACAGAGAAGAAATGGTGATTTTGATAAGATATATTAGCCTTTCTGATTACAACATACACTCATGTAAGAAAGAGAGAAAGAGATCAGTTCCTTTTCCAGCATGTTATTTATGACATCCACATATCACAAAAGTAATTTGAACAGGATTTGATTCGCATGCAAGGTTACATTAGAGAAATACTAAAAAATCTATCCATCTAGTTACTATTACTTATTTGCAATTCTTTTATCTTCCTCTGTCACAAAGTACTCTTAAATAGATATGAGTTTATGAAATATAAATCTCTAAAATAGGAGGATTTTATGTATTTTTTTTTAATTCCCATAAATAATGCAAATTTGCAAAACAGCATTTTTTCTTTCTTTTCTCAAAAATTGGTGCATTATTACCATTCAAAGATGTAATTAGGAAAATTACTTTTAATATTGATGCAGAAGCTGAGTGCAGGGAAGATTATCCAATTTTCTAGGATGGTAACAGAGAATGTACACAGAGGAAAGCAGAATACTTATGTAAACTGGTCAATGATGTAGCAGACTTGAGTGCAGCATATCCAGATGGCAATATATAACTTTGAACACATAGTTGGTCCCATACCTCTCAAAAGGGAAATTCACATTTGATTAGGATCTGACCAAACCCTCTCTAATGGCTCATGGAGCCATCTTCTCTAATGGAGACGACATTGTAGCATACTAATGTCATCAGGATCTGTCCAAGTTCTGCCAAAACTTGGAAATGCACTTGGGAGCCATTTGGGGAAGTTCTTATTATTTAGTTGTTATGTGATATCATCATGAATGTTTTTCCTAGAATCATAGAATTGTAGAATAGTTCATTAACATAAAGCTCAAACATGCTCTTTCCCCATATCTCCATATTTCTATAGTTTCTGCAACAAGTTAAAGTGACCAAAAGTAAGATATGGGACTTGACCTTACAACTCCATTACTACAGAAGAGAAGGGGCTGACATTGCTATTTACTGAGTTTTGTCACCCAGTGACAGGTGTTTCACTCTACTACTACAAATATTAAAGTTATCCCGTAGTCATGCCAAGATGGAAGTATGAAAGTAGGTAGCTTGTTCACTGTACACTGACAATCATGGTAAATTGCTGTTGTGCTCATCTGACACACAGTTAGAGAATCAAGTTCAGGTAAAAATAATAGAAGAGTTATGTATTTGTAGAGGTGGCTTTTACTATATGCCAGAGAGCTAATTATTTTACTGGTAGAACTAAAACCCTGGGAGCAAGCTTTCAGTAGGAATATGTGCATACTCTACTGCATGTCCAAGCCACTCATACTGTGGTACACGACCATGCCCATCAAAATCAATTCTCTGCTTCTGAGATTTTTATAAAGAGGGAAAAAAGACAACATTCTCACACTACTGCAGTATGTAGCAACTGTTACTCATAGAAGGTAACACAAAAGCTTGTGGAGTTGTTAAAATTTGGGAGTTACTTCAGCAAGATGAATTGCCCAGAAAGTATCATAGTATCACAGTATCACAGTATCGTGCGAGTTGGAAGGGACCTTAGAGATCATCGAGTCCAACTCCCGGGATTTGAGCCCTCTGTGTAGCAGAGCGGCACTTCTACCCCTTGCACCACAGGGGGAATTCAAACCCGGGCCCTCTGGTGTTGCAAGCGGCAATTCTACTACTGCGCCACTGGGGCACACAAGTAGAGTGAGTGTGTACTGCATCGTTCTGACCAAAGTTCTCTTGGCAGTAATGCAGTAACCAGATGAGAAGACAAACAGAATTGTTCAATAAAACGTGTGTGCATATGCACAATAGAGTAGTCCTTATATTTTACATTGAGCTACCTCAGGGTCGTGAAAGGTGTTAGCACAGTCAAAAATAATAGCATGACTTTTATTAGTATGAAAAGATAGAGTGAGAGACTACTAATTAGTTTTCATCCTGAGGGGAATTTTTCCTGAAATGACTGCTAATTTGTTCATTGTTGTGCAGTTCACAGATGTACATGAACTTATATCAGTGCAACACATGATTAAGATCTAGACTAAAATTGTTGCTTTATTAATGGTTTTCAACAAATGCATTAGAAAGTGCTAAACATGTGGGTATAGGGATGATACTGATAGTACTCAGAAGGCTGAATCTTTTTGGAAGTAGCTAGCCTGAAGCCTTTTCCATGTGATATTTTTTTGTTCATGCAGTGAGATATTAAGCCTACAAGAATGAAATAAAATCCCAGTGAAATGAGAATGTGTTGATGTTGTTTTAGATCTATGTGCAGTCATTTTGCTAGAGCTTTTTTTTTTTCCCCCCACTGATCTGACAGATCTATGAGCCAATTACTTTTGTAGGTAATTATATAATCAATACATAATGCTCAGATGTTTATGTATGTAGGTATGTAAGTATATATATAAATATAAGCATGCTCGTAATGAATCTTCCATCAGAAGTGACAAAAGATCCTGGAAATACATTCCAGGCTTTAGCATTTTAATACACGTTGGCATTTTTTTTACTTCAGCTGTCTCCTCATCTTTTCAGACCACATGCGCAAGCTTTCAGTTCTGAGAGTCTGAAGCAATCTGAAAGGCCTTAGCCTAGGTTAGGAGAAGCTTCAGGGTGAAAAGCAGCACAAGGACAATTAGTTTGCATTTTCTAATTTTCCTTGTAAAATATCTCCTTTGCTTTTCCTGACAAAATGGTATCTTTCCTTGCACACAAAACTTTAATGTACAGCATTCGGTCCCTGTTGCTGCATCTCATTGTCTGTGTACTGCAGAGTTGCGTCTTTCACCCAGCTGTGACAGGTTCCCAAAAGTGGTACGGGTAAAATACTGTCATGTATTGACATGAATATTCTCTGTGTTGCAATTTGAATGATTCAATTATTATTATTATTTACCATTATGGCAAATATGGTAGAAGAAATCCCAGACTGAGAAAGCAAGATATCCCAGAGAATGGTCAGAGTACTTAGCTGTCTTTATATCCAAGGATACGCATGTTCAGTGAGTATTTTCCTTCTCTCACCTGGGAAAGCAGCAGCATTCCCCAAACAGAGATGAATCTACCCTGCAACGTTCCCATTCTTTACCTAAGCACTTATTGACTTGCACTTCTATCTGAGACAGGGGGAACATTTAGTTATTTTGCTTTAGGAGCATGGTGAAATGAGAATATTTGCCTCTCCTAGTGCTCTAGATTTCTAATTTGTTCCCTCCTCCTCCACATACTAAATCTCCTTAACTGACATAGATAATCACTGTCTTTTGGGGTTCCAGCATTGATCCTGCCTGCCTCTAATCACTGCTCACCAGTGAAACCAAAAGTAATTGTTTCTCCTTGTGGTTCAGTCAGACTTATCAGTAGAAAGAGATAGAAGTACTTTGTGTTTTTCTCTGCCTAGGTTTGGTAAAGAAGAAGAACCAATTTTGCAAAAAATCTGCTTTTTTATTTACCTACTCTGAATCATAGTATCATAGAATCATAGAATGGCCTGAGTTGAAAAGGATCTCAAAGATCATCCAGTTTCAACCCCCCTGCCATGGGCAGGGTTGCCAACCACTAAATCAGGCTGCCCAGACCTACATCCAGCCTGGCACTGAATGCCTCCAGGGATGGGGCATCCACAACCTCCTTGGGGAACCTGTTCCAGTGTTTCACCACCCTCTGTGTGAAAAACTTCCTTTTAATATCTAACCTAAATCTCCTCTGTCTCAGTTTAAAACCATTCCCCCTTGTCCTATCACTATCCACCCTCATAAACAGCCTTTCCCCCTCCTGTTTACATGCTCCCTTCAAGTATTGGAATGCCACAATGCAGTTTCACTGGAATCTTCTCTTCTCTGAGCTAAATGAACCCAGTTCCTTCAACCATTCTTCATAGGAGAGGTGCTCCAGCCCTCTGACTGTCTTAGTTCCCTAACAGAAAAACATTCCACAGATTGTTTTCCAGTGACACTGTTTATGTATGAATACTACCTAGAAATGATTTTAACTGGATTTGTAAAATGTTTCAAATGAAGTCTTTGGGATATATAGTTTATTCTGACATTGATGGGCAGGTCTCAGGGTCTAATGCACTGACGTCAGAAGCCCCCCCTTTGCTTCTGTCTGAAATCCAAATCAAAAGACTGCATGTAGGCAGAAAGCCAAAGAGAAATCCTCCTCATATCCTTGTTACAGGAGCAGAGATCCATGTAAGCAAAGGACAGCAAGACAGGCCAGTATTTCTGGGATAGCATAGAGAGGTAGCACCATTCTTAAATGTTCCTGACCCTTAACACTATATCTAATTTACCTTGGGTCTTAATTCTGAAGAGTTAGGATGATGAAGACAAGATGTAGATCTGCCTCTTTGTCATTCGCCTTTTCTCATCCTAAATTTGCCATGGTCACGGAAGAAAATCTTAGTTCATCTCCTTATCAAGTTTCATTGTTGGCACCTACAATTATCTGCATTTTCAACATTTTGCCTTTTGGGCACTGACACTTTAAGCATGAAACCATGATGGGACATCCTTAACAAGCACATCTTTGGGGAGAGAATTCAGTCTATTTGTCAGAATGACTGTGATCATTTTGCTTTATAGCTATTTTGTTCATGACAGAAATTATTTATCTCAGTCATGTGGTAGTTGAAAGCATCCCTGAGTCACATGATTACATCTATCTGTGGAAAACAAAAGTAAGAATGCTAGCAGAAGAACAGTTATAATCAGACATAGCTTGGACTGGATGATAGTTAAAGTGAATTCTCTGTTTCTTGTGTTATGGACACTCTCTAAGGACCCTCTGTGAGGTACCCATAGATCTTGACATGCAGCTCCATATCTTAGACTTTGAACTGTCCTATTATCTGTTGTAGCCTTCATTATCATACTCAGTGTATGCTCTGAAATGTAGGACCTAAATAGCAAGGTCCCATCTGAACCTTTCAGATGCACCTTTTTCTGAGAGACTTTACTTCAAATAAATTAGATCCCCTGAGATTTGAATTCCATTATTCTTAAGGAGAGCTAACACCACAAAAAACTGTGATGTACTGATAAATATTTCATTTTAGTAACTTTCTAGTCTATTTTATGTATATTTAAAAAAATATATAAATCACTTACTTCAAAATATGAAGTTCATTTTTTAACTTTTGCATTTACAGCTCTTGTTCTCTTCCAAGAACCTGAAATAGATGTAAAACTAATGACTGAATACTGGGAAAAATAAAAAATATTTTCTAAATCTAAACAAAAACCAAAGGTTACATTCCCTAAGAAATATATCCCTTTAATTATGCTTGAAACTAAAATATAATTTTGCAGTCAATCAAATAAACTTCAGAGTTGCACCACAGGGAGGTGAAACAAGTCTCAGAGCTATCACTGATGTCATATATTTTAAAGATATCCATAGCACAAACATCTCTCTTCAAAACATTTTCCTCAAAAATCCTGTTTTTAGTATACATAAAAATAGAGTGCAAACAAATGAAATTAATGTTTATAATAGGTTTTCTTTTCTGCTTCCAAATCTGAGGAAAACAGAAAATGTTAACTGAAGATCCTACTGTCTTGAAATAAGAAGGAATACAACAAGCATATGAATTGCATGAATTTGCTTTCTCTGTTTTTTGTTGTTGTTGTTGTTTGTTTGTTTGTTTGTTTGTTTGTTTCATTCAGAAGATGAGGAAGCACAGTTAAATGAGCAAAATGGCACTCTTCATCCAACTGTACTTTGACTTTATTAGCACTTTCACACTAAAATAGCTTCACACATAATTCTACAGTAAGCTCAGTAATTTTGTGATATGTTTCCACCCTATAGCAAAAATGGCTCTAGGGTATTGAGTGGGGATTATAAGTAGGAGTGATAGATAGATCTGGCCCTGTGAAACTGCTGGACATTTCAACCATTTCTATTTTGTTAAAGACAACTGAATCCTGAATACTGTAAATTAAATTGGAACAGAAATGCTACATTTTGGAGGAGAAAATAAATGAAGCTACTTAAAAATGTTATAACTGAGTAAACTTAAGTGTTTGAAAGACTGCTTGTAAACAAACATCTCTTTGTTAGTGGCACAATAAAATCTAAAAATGTGGGACAATTTCATGAAACTAAACAAGAAGGAAATGATTACACAAGAATCCAAATAATTTTGCTGTTTGGATGTTCTTTAGAGATGTGAATAGCTACCTTTGCTTTAAAATTCACATTTTTGAACTTTGAAAAAGGTTCTTGATGACAATTTGGTACTGTTTTTTCCCTCCAAAGCCATATGGTTGAGAGAATTAAGCACTGTCCTGGGAATCAGGACTTTCTCACTCCTCCTCTCATCTTCTCTGCTGATGGGTCTTAATACTTTCTCTTCTTTAAACTTTGGAAACACTGCTTAATTATGCTATGCAACAACCCAGTTTGCAAACATTAATTAAGCCTCATAGCTCCCTTGTGGTCTGAGACAGGTAAAATACCATTAGTCTCAGATAATAGGGAAAATAAGGCTCAGAGGGGTTAAGTGGCATGCCCAAAGTCACAGAAGCAGTAGTATTTGGATCAGGATTATAATTCAAACTGCCTCTTAATCTACAAACTCTCTCAAGCAAGACCCACATAGCAATGTGCATTCCTCAAGTTAAAAATCAAGCAACAAGTATTTTACATATTCGGAAAATTCAGTACTGTTAGGCTGAAGTTAACTCAGCTGAGCCTTACTGATTAGTGAACCACATACAGACATCACTGCAATACTGATGAAAATAAGCAGAGTGCAAACAGAATCACAGAATCACAGAATCACAGAATTATAGGGGTTGGAAGGGACCTCTAGAGATCATCGAGTCCAACCCCCCTGCCAAAGCAGGCTCCCTACACCACGTCGCACAGGTAGGCGTCCAGGCGAGTCTTGAATATCTCCAGAGAAGGAGACTCCACCACCTCCCTGGGCAGCCTGTTCCAGTGCTCCGTCACCCTCACTGTAAAGAAGTTCTTGCGCACATTCGTGCGGAACTTCCTATGCTGGAGTTTCAGCCCATTGCCCCTAGTCCTGTTCCCACGCACTACTGAAAAGAGACCAGCCTCGCCACTATAGCTCCCACACCTCAGGTATTTATAAACCTGGATCAAGTCCCCTCTCAGCCTTCTTTTCTCAAGGCTAAACAGACCCAGTTCCCTAAGTCTCTCCTCGTAGGGGAGATGGTCCAGGCCCTTCACCATCTTTGTGGCCCTCCGCTGGACTCTTTCCAAGAGATCCCTGTCTTTTTTGTACTGGGGAGCCCAGAACTGGACACAGTATTCCAGATGAGGCCTCACCAGGGCAGAGTAGAGGGGGAGGATCACCTCCCTTGACCTGCTGGCTACGCTCTTTTTAATGCACCCCAGAATGCCATTGGCCTTTTTGGCTACAAGGGCACACTGCTGGCTCATGGCCAACCTGTCGTCCACCAGGACGCCCAGGTCCCTCTCAGCAGAGCTCCTCTCCAGCAGGTCTTCCCCCAACCTGTACTGGTGTATGCAATTATTTCTACCGAGATGCAAGACTCTACACTTGCTTATGTTAAACCTCATCCGGTTTCTTACTGCCCAGCTCTCCAGTCTGTCCAGGTCTCTCTGAATGGCTGCACAGCCTTCAGGCGTGTCAGCCAATCCTCCCAGCTTCGTGTCATCAGCAAACTTGCTGAGGGTGGCCACTATCCCCTCATCAAGGTCGTTGATGAAGATGTTGAACAAGACTGGACCCAGCACAGACCCCTGGGGGACACCACTAGTCACAGGCCTCCAGCCAGACACCGCACCGCCAATGACAACCCTCTGCACTCTGCCAGTCAGCCAATTCTCGATCCACTTCACCGTCCACTCATCTATCCCATACTTCCTCAGCTTTGTTATAAGGATGTCATGGGGGACCGTATCAAAAGCCTTACTGAAATCAAGGTAGACTACATCTACCGCTCTCCCCCCGTCCACCCAGCTAGTGACATCTTCATAAAAGGCCACCAGGTTGGTGTCTTCTTAAAGACATTAAAGACACGGTCTTCTTAAAGACATTTCTGAGACAGGCAGTTTGTGTACAATAATGTAGAGGACATAACCACGGGAGCACTCTGTGAGGCTGGTGTTTCAGAGCCCAGACCCTCAGTGCATTTCCAGCTGGTGCTCAGCTTTGTGAAACACAAAAGTGATTGTCCCTGTCTGGGAGGTGATGGGGAAGGACCTCCATCCTGACAGCTGACCCATACAATGAATGCTAGGAGAGGCTTCTAGGGAAGAAAACTGGTGACTGCTGCACTCCTCTCCTGCATATGTCAGCAGGGCCATAGTGAGAGGACCCCATCTGCAGAGGAGATTTGTTGCATACCCACTCCTTAGAGAGAAGCCCCATCTGCACCTGGTTTCCAAGCCAGTTGCTCCCCATAGAGATCCAAAACCAAGAGCTGATACAACAGAATGTCTGGGACTTTACAGACAGAAAGGGGGGAATGATATCCAGTATTGAGAGTAACATTAACATCGGCTACAAAGATCAGGCTAACAGTAGAGTAACTGGTATATTTACACAGTATTGTACTCTTTCTTCCAGAACTGCTATATATTCTAGTGACCACAAGAGAGTATTCTGGAAATATGTAAAGAAATCCCAGCAAGTCACCTAAGTATTTTCTCTCATAGATCTCCAAACATTGCCACACACTTTCATGGTAAGAATATACAAGAAGAAACAGTACAGTTGCACTATTTTTCCTGTATGAACTATTAAATAAAATATTACCTACAATTCATAAACACAAGTAGGGTTTTTGTCCCATGACTTTAGTATGCACATGGATCACTCCAAAAGTAATGTCTCCTATGTATTTCCATGGAAACTCCAACAGATACAAAGAGATACAAAATAACACTATTTGACAGAGCAAATTCTCAGCTACAGTATATTATTTTTCAACTACCATTAGCTATGCATTTTGGTCAACAAAGAACAAGAGCCTGCATGCCACTCTTGTTTAAATTTGTATAACCATCCAGAACATAGTGGCACCTTACTGTGCTCACATCCAATGTTTGGTCTCCATAAATGTTCAGCAAGCATCACTGAATGACAGTGGGTGCCATTTTTTCCACGTGGAAAAATTCAGTGACACACTTTTGCTTTATACCCACTTCCACATCATACACCATTTAGTCAGATTGTCCCTCTGCTGCCACCCCTCACATCACAACAAAATTTAGCAGAATATATAGTGGGTGGGTCTAACCTCTCTTACCATACCCGAAACTTCTGATGCTGCAGGCTGACGTAATAAAATAGGATGCCTTATTTTCAAAGTAACTCTCATAGATTCCACTTCTGCATGTATTCAGGCAGCCAGTTCATAAGTTCTGCAGGGCCTATGCTCATGCTTTGTTGACATCCTGCCCAGTTACCTTGTGCTGGGACATAAGGTGTTCATCTTCTTTCTTGTGCTCATGAGATAGATCTTTAACAGATCTGTGATGCCTGTATCAGATTTCTGAACTGTAGCCTACAGTTCTCTCAATAGACAAATTCAAATAAATCTGTGGAGTTGAAGATGAAGGTACAGATAACCCCGTTAGTGGCAACCATCTGAGGTCCCACTTAAAGTAAGGAGACATATGACATGTCAGAATGTGGTAGACAGTTTAAAAAAATGCAAGCAGATTCAAGCAAGTGAAGATAGTGTCTGGATCAGTTCCTCTGATATTCCTTTTGCCTAATTTCAGTGTCTTCAGGACATTCTGGCAGACTAGATTGGCAGAGATGTCTCAAATGTCACAGGGAATTCCTTAGATATCTTGTCTTCTGGGTGTCATGAAAGACAAAGAATTGTTAGTGACGTGCCATAACCATTAGAGGGAGATTACTTCTCAGAAGAAGTGAAAGACTTGGACCATCATATGTTCACTGCATACGTTCCCTCTTTTGGTACCCAGAATTTGTCCAGCTTTGGGTAAACTGACCAGGTTCTAATGCTGTCATTCTGATGGCTCCATCTTGGACCAGTTACTTGTACAAATCCAGTACAAACAGAAGCCATTCCAAAAGTATTCCTGGTTTGAACAGGAGTACTTGGTCCTTCATCAAGTGATGAGATTTGCTTGCACTGGCTTCCTGAGCAGCAGTGTCTCTAAACGTGATTACAGTTGCTCTGTTCAAACCTCACACCACATCCTATGTCATGGCTACATTTTTGCCAAGTTGCAGAGAAGAAATTCTTGAATTCAGTCTATCTATCTATCTATCTATCTATCTATCTATCTATCTATCTATCTATCTATCTATCTATCTATCTATCTATCTATCTATCTATCTATCTATTTCCAGCAAGCTCTGGCTAGCTGTTTAATGTCTCCATTATCTTTCAATAGATATTTCCTTCATGTTTGCAATACTACTAGTAAAGGGACTGCAATAGCTGCAAGGATTTCCTCAGATACTTAGACCAGCAAATATTTCCTCCTTCCATCACTCATGTATCATTTTTCCTAAAGTTGTCCTTGAATCAATTTGCATGTACAGCTTAAAGCCATCTCATATTTTGATAATTAGAACCCTTTTTGTTCTTTTTCTTTACCAGTCAAGGCTAAACTTCATGTCCTGAATGCAATTAGGCATATTTTCTCTGTGTCAGTTTAGTATTAATTCATGCCTCATTGAAACTAAATTTAAGAATCAGATGAGAAATTTCTGATAGTTTTGAATATATAAGTGGGTTTCTAATTTGCACCAACTGCATTTTATCAAAGAAAGGCCCGCTCTATTTTGTTCAGTTTGAACCAAGATGCTCTCTCTCCCTTTTTGAATAACAACCTTTAAAGATTTATAGGGCAGCAGCTTGGAGTTCACTAACTACACCAGAGACACATGAAATTACAGTTCTGATGGAAGGTGTGAATTCTGACAGCATCAGAAGTTTCAGAATAAAACTAGGAATTTCACTCAAATCTTCAGATAGTTCAATTCCCAAAGTGAATTGGAATGAAATAAATGGCCACTGAAACATAGACAAAGCCCCATATCACTGTGGGATTTATCTACAGGGCAAGTGCTTTCCTTGAGATGTAGCTGAAAGAGAGGAAGAGCAGCCAGGGGAATACCTGGGGACCCCATTCATATGCTGTCAGTAATCTTTCTTCAACAGCAAATAATATAATTAGAAATAAATGCTGAAGGCAAGATGAATTGCTATTTCATGCTGGAGATACAATTTGTAATTAGAAGTTTTCCTGAATGTTTTTTTAAATACAAAGGTTAGTTTTCACAGGAAAGATTAAAACCATGTCTGTAAATGTGTATCTTCTCTACCCTTCATTCATTTAACTCCAGTAGGCCAGAATGGGTTTGAGCATCCCTTTCTTCTCCAAGTTGCTCACAATGGGGAAGTGAGTGATTCTGAAGGAAAAAAAGAAATAGGAAAAAAAAATAAAAATGTTAAGCATTTGAAGGAGTTTAATTTAGTCATGGCCCTTCGCTAAGATTTTGCTACTGTGTCTGTCATGGGCACGTTTAAACCACTCACTTCTCTCTTACAACTTCAAATGTGTTTGTGTCTTACAGGTTGTCTTACATGAGAACTGCTCACCAGAACGGAGAGCAGCCAATGCCATGCTTTGTTCAGCTAGGCTAAATCAAAATAACAGCATCCTGACAAACATTTGGTAGAGAGGGTGTAATAATTATTGGTTTGGTTTTCGTTAACCTCTTTTTGTTTAGTCAACATTAAGTCAATCCACCTGGAGCTTAATACTGTATGTTACTATAGTAACTTTACAGCCTATTTGATTGTGACAAAGGGCTTCATCTCTTCCATTTCATGCTCCTGTGTCGACCTACTCCCTCCCAGTGTTTTATTATATCTGTCTTTAAGAGTATCTGCAGGAGCCACAGCTGCTGTGCTTTTGTAGCAGAAAGCAGCTTTCACTGTGTGAAATACTCTGCTCTAAAAGGTCTTACAGGCTGATAGCATTATTGAATTTCAAAGCAAAGACAAACAGCATTAAATTGTTTAAAGCTAATATTCATGTTTTGCTGTATACTATGTTTGTTGTTGTTGTTGTTGTTTTATTTTATTTTTTTCAGAATGGAACACTATATAATCACTGGTTGATGCCCTTGAGAACAAAACCACAAAATAAAGCAATGTAGAATACAAAAAGACTTGAAAGTAATTCAGTTTTCAAAACAAAACAAAACAAAAAAAATGTGTTTGGGGCTCAGGAAAAACATTAACTCTAAGAGCTGGAGTTAGCAGATTGTAAAATGAAAAATTGGATAATGTTCTATAAAGAGGCCAGATTCTTCCCTGTTAAACCACTGCAAAGCCATTGATTTTAATGGCATTACTCTACATTTATACCTTTATAAGGCTGCGTAGCACAAGACCCATGAGTGTAAAATATTTAAGACTCTCAAACTGTCACCTGTTCATTTTACAATCTTGTTGCTATATCATACTATAACCAATCATGTGGGTGATTGTAACAAACCACTGTGCAGCTATTGTTTGGATGGCTAGTGCAGCAGAACTCCTTCATTATATTGTTTGCTCCTGTAGTTTAAATTTACCTTGCTCTAGCTTCTGAACACAATTTATTCCTTACTGGAGCTCTTTTCCTCACTACTTTCTACAGACACTGATATATGTGCAAAAACATTTTCCAAATCTATTTTGTTGACTCCATTCAGACCTGCTGCATGCTGTTAATATTTATCCAAATTCGTGAATAAAGCATTTTTCCCATCTTCCTTTTTCAGACGTCGCATTTGTTACAAATGCTTCTGAATAAAGCTCTGTGCATTTCTTTGTCACGAGCGCAAGGGCGATGCAGCACAGCCGAATTTCAGCAGAGTCCTGCTGCAGTTGTGTTAATTGTTGCACTGGGAGGGCAGAGAGGACTGAATGCTGCCTTGTTAACTTGCTAAGCAGCTGGTCAGCAGGGTAGTTTGATTCCAGCAAGGCTCTTGACACCTCTGCCAAGGGTTATTGATACCTCACACACCCCAGCTGAGACAGATTGTTTTAGTCGTGCTTCATATCCATAGCACAGCCTGTAGTTAGGAAAAAAAGTGATTGACAGCTCACACCTCCTGGGCCCTTCTTACTACCAGACACAACATCTGCTATGCCCTGTGGAGCAGTGAACCAACACACACTGAGAGAACTGTTTCTAGCATTGTCAGGGTTGATTTTGTTTAACCCTTTCTGGCTGCTCTCCGGAGATGCACATAGGGGTTTCTGTAATCCTTTGCACGTGCTTAAAAAGTGTGGAATATTTGACAGAGTAAACAGCAGAGAAGACGAAACTTGTGATGACGAGGAAACTGTTGGGCCATTGATCCTCAGAAAGGAGATCAGCACACACTGGATTGCAAAACAGAAACGTGGTTTTCCCCATTGTTGCTGCGTTGCTTATTTACAGACAGCACCATGGCTGAGGGTGAAGGAGCATAGCTCTGAAACATGGACTATAATTTTCACAATGTAACTTTCATGATGTGCTTTCCCCGATACACTGGGGAGGGGGCTTAACCATGAGGATAAGCAAGTCTGCTTGCTAACAAGGTGCCTCTGTCAAAGCGCACCTTGACTAAAGATTGGGTGATATCCACAGATACCACTGTGCAGCTTTATGAAAAACACTCCAGAGATAAAAGATACTGCTCGTTACTTTCAGAAAACTAGCCCATAATAGACTTGGCAACTGCAGCATCCTCACTACAAATGGTTGCATGTTTGATTACAAATATGATTCATTAAATAAACATGCAAGAAGCTTTTGTAAACTGTCTTCAATATGGGGGGAAAAAAGAAAATAATTAAAAAAAGAAATGCTTTAAATACTCCTCAAAAGAAAGATGATGGTTTTAGAACACATTTGACATTTCTGAAGGACTGATGTGTCTTGGTTTTGGACAGTTTCACTTTTTATTTTTTCCTCTAAAATAGCACCAGAAGTATTGTTGAAGCCCAGAAAGAAATATTTTTGTTAAATCTTATTTACTTTCATGATATGAGTATAGTCAGTGAGACTTTCATGTAAAATGCTATGCAGAGCTACAGAAACCGTGTAGTAGCAGATCAAAAGGACATTTTGGTCCTTTTATTTTCATTTGGCTACAGACTGGTTTCCGACCATGCTGTCATGCTTCAGAAAGGATTCTTGCCAGCTATATTATCTGTGTTTACAATGCCATAAGGATGTGTTATGCTACAGAGGAACTAATAGCTTTATTTATTACATCTTTATTATAGCAATGTAATTAGCAATATTATTATTGCTAAGCATCACTATCACCTCTTGTCAGCACCATGTAACTCCAGCATAAGTCAGAATGTATTTTATATCATGGACTAAATTGTTGGCAGAGTTTACACAATAGTGTCTTGCTAATACTTCACAGGATTACGTGACTCTACTAGAATGGTATTCTGCCATTAGACTGAGGATTTTTACTGCAGTAAACCAGAATTGTGGATATTGTTATCAAATTAGTGAAAAGTTATTTTTATATTTAGTCTTACATAGTTACTGAAATAGTGTTTGCTATAAAGTTTATTTTTCCTTTTACAAAAACAAAACAAAAAATTACTAAAAAGAGTACAGTAATGAGTAAGAGGTATGGCCAGAAGTCAGATGCACAGAAAAGTCAAGTTTTCAGCTTTAATCTTTGCCTGAATAAGTTGTCCCCCTTCAGACTTCATATACTTTAAAAAGTGTGACACATTTGCTTCAGACGTGTAGTCTGTAAGTTATTTTGAAATACATTCTGCCAACTAAGAACTTTCCCTTAATTTGGAGTTAACATCTAATTTGAAAGAGCTTTGTACATGTAGAAGTCCAAGATACACCTTCAAATAAATGAGTGGGATCCTCGCTTATCAAAACACTCTTATACTCATTTCTAACACTTCTGTGACAAGAGCTGTGACACAAACTCAGTGATTTCTAATTGCTGTCTTCTATTTGTGGTCTAAATCCATCAGAAATGGAGGTCAACAACTTTTGCATCCAATTGGAGATGATGGCAGCATCCTGAAATTTCAGATCTTTGTCACTTACCAGGCAAAGAGCAAGCAAGAACAGATAAGGCTTCAGTAAGACACTCTAGAGTCGGTGAAACTCACATCAAACAATGTTCTTCAGCATCAGAGATTTTGTTCCCAGTTCTGATTAATTAACTATTGGCAAAATCAGGTAAATATGTACAGAACATATAACAACATGCACTGCTCAAAATAGCTTTATCTTCAGTCTATCAGTAGCAAACAGAATAGAGTCTCAAATACAGTGGTTCAAAAATGATATTTTGGTGAAAAATGATAACACCAAGCTCAGCATCAACAAATGATTAGATCAGGAGGATTCTGAGTTCATAATGTCACGTTTATTCCTGTGCATCATCATGGAAATCATGAAACATAAGCAAAAGTAGATCTAATTAAAAGCATCAGATTGGTCTATTCCTAATCATGTATTAAGAATTGAAGTAAACTAGTTGTATCAGGTGTTCTGTTTTTTTTTCCTTAGATGTCAATCTTACTGTTTGCCAATACAGAAGTAACTGAATGAAAAACTATTTCTTCTTCTGTGTGGAAGGTTCAGATAAAATAAAGGTATTTACTGGCCCTGAATCCCAGGATTCTTGAAAGAATTAAGATATTAATCAATCTTTTATAACTGCAGGAAAGTATTACAAATTGGTTTGACTCCTATGTTCTGTGCTGTGTGCATGTGTGGTTTTCTCTTATAAAAGTGAGCAATTTTCCTTATAAAGTAGAGCAGTGAAAGCAAAAAACCATCCAGAATGTCTGCATGTGCACCCACCTATCTCTGACAGCTTTGTCTATTCTTGGATCATCACTGATCTGTCTGTAACCTAAATAATTAGAAATGGTAACGTACTGGAAGGATTGCTGTATGTTGTTTTCATCTGACGCAAAGTTCCAGGTTACTCTGGAAAAATACTGGAAGACGACACTGTCGCAACACGTTGCACGACTAGGAAAATCGTCATTGCAGTGCGTGTTTTGTTCCAGCTGGGCTGCGGGGCATGTGGTCTCCCTATCCACTAGCAAAAATGAATAAATCACATGTAGTCATTCAGCCTTATAAGGCTGGGCTTGCTTCTTTAGAAAAAGGAGCTGTAAAGCAAAGACATGTGTGCTCACACTTAATTTCTTTCTTCTCATTCTTAATTTCTTCTCGTTGAGCAGGACACATTGTAACATATTTCAGAAGATGTTTGTTTATTTGTTTTGTGGTTAATTAAAATGCTACTTCACTACCTGCCATGCTCCACCTTCTGGGACTACAAATGCAATTTATATGAGGGGTTGAAAATATACGGCACTAATACAAATTTTAAAAACAAATTTTAAAACTCTCTGGGAAGCCTCATATTCACATATATCACCTCCTTTTTCTCTTGGTCCCAAGTGAACAGGCTGACAGAGCAGGAAAATAAAATCAAATGAAACATTTAGTTCCGGATTTTTCTCTCAAGGTGGCAGGAATTTGGGATTTGGGGACTACCATCAAGCACCTCCTCCACCTACCTTTGCTATGAGTCCCTCCACTCCGCTGCCTCAATCTGATCAAAACTAAACCAAAGAGATATTAATTATTCAATATTGGTTATTGAATAATACAATAACTTCCCAAGTCAGGGAAGTGCTGGGAAATGTATATTTTCATAATATTTCATTTACTAAAGGAGTATTTGGATTCCGAAATCCTTTATTTTTTTTCATTGTCTTTCTTTGAAGAAAAACTCTGTTTACACAGTGGTACATTTGACCAAATATCTATCACTCCATCCAATCAGCTTTGTGATGATGGTACTGATTACCTTTGTGATCATGGTATGAGAATTCAAGTATATTCAGTTGCATGACTAAATTTGACCAGTTTTCTAAGCATCTCTGTATAAAGTGAGATATTAGAAAACGTTTGTATGCAGTAGTTTAGGTAGCAGTGCAGTTTCTGCTGGGATAACCCAAAAAAGTCCTTTTCCTGATCCATTCTGCTCCCTGACCTGCTGGGGTGTCTTTCAAAGCTTAGCTTTTGTTATCCCCTCTGTCTCTGTTTCCCTCCCTTCCATGCTTCTAAGCCCACAAGCAGACCAATTAATCAGATCATTCTCAGGTGATGACTCTCAGTGGATCGACATAGAATTACTGCTTTGCTCATTCAGTCTTGGGGGAGGCTTCTTAAGCAGAAGTCAGATGTGATCCTGAAATGTGGAAGGCAGCATTTTTAGAGGCTGATTAAGTCTATTCTGTCTCTGAGCTAAGGATGACATGCCTACTCAGAGCCTCAGTTCATATCAGAATCTTCTGTCCTTCAGATAGCAGCAACTGGAAACATTTTGTTTTATCATCTCGGTTGGCGCATTTTCTTCTTAAATGCAGACTTTGTTACAGTGATCCATAACTGAGAATCCCTCCAGGCTTGTCTACTACATTGCACTCTATCAGATTCAAAGTGTGAAGAATCCTTGAAATCTCCAGTTCTTGCAGAATACAGTTGCCTCCCTTTATAAACGCTGTACTAGCGAGAACATATCACAGCTCTGCTCCACAGACTCTGTTCAACACTGGAAAATCAAGGTGCCAAAAAAAGATCTTAAAAGGCCTACAGTTAGCTGTATGAAAGAGGGCATCTGTGACTGTGGAATTCTTAAAACAAAATTCAAGGACATTCATGCTCATGGGTCCCATTCTGGAAACTTTGACACAACTTTTTGTTGCATAAGTTTTTCAATTGTGTTATTCTAATGACATTTGTAATCTGTTGCTGCCATGTGTGCTATAGCTGAGTACCGTGCAGCTTGAAAAGACTCTACTTTGTGGCTTTGTGGCTTTGTGGCTTTAAACTCTCTCACACATTTATTCTGCAACTGTGAATGTGGCAAGGATCATCTTCACGAACTTTCCACTTCACAATAAGGGGAGCAAATGCTCAGATATTGTTTACAGCTATTTTTAACCTAATACTCAGTATACCTGGCACTAATCTATTCTTAGAGCTGTAAGTGGTGGCAAAATTCCCAGTGCTTTGTGATTTTTTTTTTTTGATTTTTTTTTTTTTTTTTTTTTTTGCTACTTTCATTTAGAGACAATGCAGCTTACTAGTAAGTCACAGAATTAGATACAGGATCTTACCATTTTTATGACATTGGAGCACTTGCTTTATAACTTTGTGCCTCTTTTTTTTTTTTTTTTTTTTTTTTTTTTTTTTTTTTTTTTTTTTTTCCCCTTCTTCTCTTTGTTGTTTCCTTTAAGAGTAAAACAGAAAATTATGCAGAAATGATTCTGTGTTCCAAGAGCATTCTCTGTCCTAGCAGGATCCACCCCTAGCTGTTAATTCTAGGATCTTAGGCTCATGATTAAGTTATACAGTGTAACAAGGTGCCTTACATCTGTTGCTCATTAAGGGAAATCATCTGAGCCAGGGTAAACAACTACATCTGAACCAGACATCTTGACTTTCTCTGTAGTAGGTGAAAAACATTGTCACTTTTAGGATGTGTTCTGCAATAGATGCCTAACATGTATCAGACAAATCATGTCCTCTGAATGCCTAGTTACCTCCATTGAGAAAAATTGTGCCTAGAAGAAACCTCTGAGGTAAAGATTTCCACACAATGGTAGACTAAGTAACATGGAAATTTTCTAATTACTGCTCATACATGTGCGCTGTACTACAAATAGAAGAGAATTACTTCAGTGGAACATATCAGCATTTAAGCCAAATTATCTTACATTCACTCCGGGCTAAACACATGTGCAATAAACATGGCTTAGCTGTCATGTTTAGTGGATCGTGTTCATTCACCTGCTGACATCATATTTGTTTACCATCAGCCTACTTTGTGGCCAAGCCTTTTTAAGGCCCCTTGATTTCTTGACAATTTGACTGCACAGGTTGAGGGCAAGGCCAGTCTTTCTTCTGGCTTGCAGTATTTATCTTACTCTTTCAAGCAGGGAATCCTCAATGTGCACTTCTTCAGTTTTTCCTGTTCTCATGAGATCCTTTCCTTAGATAAGCTCCTCAGTCTTTCCTGTGAAGGACACTGTATAAAAATGAACTGAAATTTAATACAGAAATTTAAAATGCAAATTGCAAGCATGTACATAAACTATTTTGTAAATCAGAAGCCTTACAACTTAAATCCAAACTGTAGTATGAATGTAAGATCTCTATAAAACAAATGCTTCCAGAGATGCAAGCAGATAGTCACCCTTGAAAATATTTTTCACAGTGAATCTATGGGAGATAACATTCCTCCCCAAAACCCCTTTCTACAGTTATTGTAGCTTCACTGTGGAAACAACAGAGCTTTTTCTAAAATACAAACAGACTTTTGAGTAAATTTCCAAATATTCATTCAGGATTTTTTTATTGAAATTTGGTTGTTTACCCAAGGTATAGAAATTACAGAGATATACAACAGAAGTTTGATGTCTGTTGTATACATTTCTGGTTGTATCAAATATTTAATACCTGGTATTCTTTGGGATTTGTTAGCATCTCCTTTAGAACTTGCCTGCGGCAGTTACAAGATGGAATGTAAAAAGTGGTTTTGATTATCGTTTTGGATTGTCACCTTGACAGTTTGGGTTCGGTTTTATAGGCAAGGAGGAAGAACACACACGTATGCACAGAATTGTTCTTTTTCATTTTGCATCCCTTTCCCTGTAGACAGTGCTCCACAGAAATGGCTCAGGAGAAGAATAGACATGAAAGGATTACCAAGCGGAGGCATTTGAGAGAAACCTGATTCATTATTGTTTGGAGACAGGAATATATAAGTGACTGGTTACACCTATGAACTGATATTGCTAGGGGATTGAAAATGGACTTTGGTGGGTATTTGAATGGTCAAGCCAAATACACTGCTGCCAACAAAAACAGAGGGAGGGAAAAGACAACCAAAAGAAAACTGAAGGAATAGAAATAATAACAAAATGTTCTTTTTAAAGTATGAAAGAAAAGCAAAGAATGTTTAGCTTTATTTGGACTTTGAATGAAGAGGAAATATTTACCTCAGATAGAGAAGTCTAATGTAATTGTTTTAATTTCTAATCTGAGTTGGAGAATTCCTGAAGAGTATTTATGTGCCTCTACTCCCTTTAAAAAAAAAAGGCTATTGTTTCTGCTGATTTGAGTCCTTCACCAGCTATTAGCTTACTGCCTCCACATAGGATGTAGGCTGATAGCAGTGCCCATCAATCCTATTTTGTTCACTAGAGGAAAGATATTCTGTGAAGAGTGAGAATCTTGTTTGAGCATCAGCTACTGGATGGCAGGGTTGCAATAACTATTTGTTTGTTGTTGAGCTTTGTGACTGGATGTAGAGTACAGGCTGCCATTTATACGGTAACTGAGCAGGCTGTTCTGTGCTCTGAATCTTAGGCACTAGGAAGACTCAGATGGAAGGAGAACAAAATACTAGCGAAAGATGTAGCACTGTATTTCTTCCTTCAGATTCTTTCACAATACAACTTCAAGTTGAACTTCGAAGATGTTTCATAAATGACACTGAAGCATCATAATGTATTGAGTATATTAATGTCTGTCTTTAAATTGAATCTGAGTAGCTGAGTAGCCCGACCCAGAAACCCAAGCAGGCAGATTTTTTTTTTCCATTTATGCTATTGTTGCTTTCATAAAATGTATGTCAGAATTTCCACTGGTAATATTATTTTGAAGTAATTCATAGCCTACCTATTTTAACTCATGTTGATCTGGAACATGCCATAGAAAATTTTCAACAAGGAGTAGATGGCACTTTCTTTTCTTGAAACATTTTATTTGAAGACGTGTAGCTACTGTGAACTGACTGTGGATGAAAGCAAGCTACAGTCTTAGGAATTTTGCAGTAAGACAAAATACAAACTTTGCAATTGGGAAAAAAAGTCACAGATTTTTTTTTATTTTGCAGTTAAATTATATCAACAGTTCCGGTTACACAGCATGTTGATTAGAGAAAAATACTTTTCCTCACCAAAAGTATAAACATAAGCCAGAATACTGTACCTTAGACATAGTTATAATTTCAGTATTATTTAAGTCCAGCATCTTCCTATTACTTCGGAATGCACCACAGAAATACAGTTTAATAAAAAAGACTTTTAAACATATTGAGAAGTGCCTTCAGTTGGTTGAACCAAAACTATGCTCAGGAGTTATAAGAGCCATATAATATGTATCTAATAGCATTTTAAAGACTGTATAGTTGATGAAAATATTAATGGATCAGAAAGAAATCTTCCATACAAAGATACTGAAACCAACATTCTAAAAAAGATTTGTTTGAGACACAGATAAATAATTTTCCCTCCAGCCTATTTAATTATAACTATCTTGGATCTTAGTCTTGTGGTTTGTTGTGAACTGTCATTTTCTTTCCAGGAGCTTTAGTGGGGTGGCCTTGTATAGAGAATCATGGTACTAACAACAGTTTCTTGAACTGAGAGCTGCCTGGAAGAAAATATGACTTTTTAGTGCTTCCACATGAAACAGGGCTGTGCCCACACACCCAAGGGTCCCACTTGCCTTTGTATTAGAACCTGTTATTCCCAAAGGTAAGAGAGATGTCTGTTACCATTGGGCCATGAAATCTGCTTCTGTAAACATAGTACTTACTTACTCTTATCACCATTCCATTAAACAAAGAAACCCAATGGACTGAAATGTGTAAAAAGTGTAAAAATTTGGTGGGTATGAGAGATGGGTAAAGCATGTTTCCCAAGTTTATTTTACTGTTAGATAATCTCAGTGTATGAGTCACAGTGAAGAGAATGTTGTCATTCATGTCAGTACTCAAAGAAAGCAGAGAGAAAAAGAAAATCTGGAAACACAAATCTTGTTTCAAATGAAAGTTGGCAAATTAAGCAAAAATCAGGATTCTATTTCATTCTAAAACACTTTACAATTTAATCTGCTGGTTTGCTTTCCTAGGTGCAGATTGGTGTAGCATGTATTACTTATTATTACATATTAAAACATTTCAGCCACTGCATTAAAAATCTCATCCACTTTGCTTCAGAATTTTGGAGATCATTATCTCACAGAGCTTCTGAGACAGTTTACTATCACTCAGCAGCAGCTCCAATGGAAAGGGTGTATTTTGGGCAAAACTTGTTCTATTGTGAGCTGGCACTGTTCTCCCACTATTTTTCCATATCTCGAATACTGAGATTTTGCAACTATAGAAGCTTTTCTCACTGAAAGATGAATAGCAATAACTCAATAAATGAGCAAAACCTCCACCCTTTAAGAGAGTAAAAAGGCAGATCTCAGATACAAGACATCACTGTAGCTGGTTAGAAATGCAAAGACTTCAACTAAAAATGGTTGCTATTTTAGAATGAAAAGTAATTTTTTTTAATTATTTTTTTTTTATTTTTTGTAATGAAATGTCTATCTAGGATGTATTTTTTTTTGGGGGGGAAGACTCATTTCTACAAACAAAAACTCTCATAGTCACCAGTCTGGGGAAAGGTTTTGTTCTCAACAATTTGATTAACCTTAAGATACTGTTTTATATTTTGGCAAATGGCAGAATTGTTACAAAATAGTTCAATTACAAGATTTTCTTGTTTACCTTGACTTATCGTGTAAGGACACAGGAACCATGCTAAGTAGAAGTAGACTATCTGGTAGCAACATATTGCAGTCAGGAACGCAAGAGCTCTGTTCTAGATATAATTTCTATGCACAGGTTAAAATGTTTATGACTGGAATTGTTTTATATTAGACTGAAAGTAGCAGTTAAAGGAAAAAAAGAAAGTTTAACAGAGAAAGCCAGGAAGCCATGGTGCTGCTTCACTCTTTATGTTTGCGTACTAGCAATAATCCCAAGGACTGAAAATCATACTTTACCATGATTCTAATAAGCACAGAATATTTATCTCATGGAGAGAAGGTTAAATGGTGGCATGATTTTTTTGTGTGTAAGTACCTAGAGCTGAAGGAGATTACTAATCATAGGGCTCTTTATTTTAGTGCAGATGTAAAGAGAATTCAGTGACTGGAAGCTGCAGTTAGTTATGTCTAGATTAGAAGTAAATAGGCAATATTTAACATTAAGGGTCAGTTGCATGTATTACCAGACAATGTGGTTGATTATCCAGTATTTTATGTTTTTAAATTAAATTTGCATGGCCTTTGGAAAAAGAGGTTATAGTTAAGCCACAGGGTTTTAGTTGTGATATAACAATTACTGGGTGAGAATTTGTATTCACTGTCACACAGAAAACAAGACAAGCTAATGATGACAGTGGCTTTTGAACATCAAAATCTATGAATTGCTGACAGTCAGGTGACTTTCTTGTATTGAAAGACCTAGATCAAAGTAGTCATCCTCATGGGTACCTCAGCATTGTGCATATTAGATATGCAATTCGAATGTTATGAAAGTGGTATATAGAAATGTCGGCCAGCAGGCACTGTGTTCATTCTGACTAGGTGTATGGAGTCTGTTAAAAATTATTTATCTTTACAATGATCTGAATGCCATTAGTGGTTTATTTGGTCCAACTGTACTTTTTCTAGCATCATATCACAGGCTAAAAATATGGCTCCAAATAAATTAATAGGGACAGATTTTTACTTAAACAGTACCCTTTGTAGAGTGTGTATCTATCCCTCACTCAAATGGCATTCTGAAAGTGATTCTAAATTTATCAGATATAGCGTACGTTATGTTCTGAAAAATAATATGAATTCAGGTAGCAAGACCGTTGTCTTCAGTGCACAGCTTTGATTTAATGGCATTCTCTGGAGAACTTCATGTTACTGAATGTCACTCTGATACTCTTTTTAAACACTTTGTGTAACTATAGAAAGTACTGGAAACATCACGCTTTCCTTCTCCTTTACTGTAAACTTTATATAAATCAATATAATTTATATCTAATAGAAATTATCTTATACATACTTATTAATCCATAGCAATGGCAACAAATTAATGACCCAAAGTTCAAGTGAGTAGCTTAAATAAATGCTTTTGTTTCTTTTTCTCTGACTGCCTATACATATACCCTAAAATGTATCTGTAGGTTGATGCCTTTTTTTTTTCTTCTTTTTTTTTGACAGGCTAATGGGATTACAAATTGATCGTATGACATAATACGTAGTTTTCGTTATTATGGCACAAATCTCAAACATTCTATTTCTTTCAGTAAGGAAATACATTTTTACGTGTTACAATGCATCTGCAGTACATATAAGTATTTTAATATATGTACAATATAGTGTATATTTGCTATTCTGTATTGAAAGTGTCATGTAACCAAGGTATTGAGATTGAATACATTGCTCTTTGTGTTGAGGACAAGTGTAGCTCACCTAAAGAGTCAAGATGTTTAGCTTTGTTTCCGCATTTTATTTTGTTTTAGAGTTACTGCAATGGGGTTGTCATCACCAGTTAACTTGCGTGAGTAATGAATTACCATGTAAGACCACAGAGCAACTGCCTATAGATCTAGAGAACATGTGGCCTCCATTGATATATAGAGCCTCCCTTTGTATTTTGTTGTTATTTTCCTGCAGGAGCTTGATATTTCCTCTTGTCTGATTTAACTGCTATCAGCTCTGCCTAAACAACATGCCTCTTCATGTAATGTTACCTTTCTCATTACTCTGCAGGCTGCTTATAATACTTTTCCAGCATTCTGAGTGAGGTGATACATCTGGACCACATCAGCTGAACCATGAGTCCTTGGTATGTGAATAGTGAATCCAACTCTCACCCTGCTTTTGGGGACAGAAACTTGATGACAGGGCATAGGAGGATAGCAGGATTAATATGGATTTGGCATCCTCAGTAAGATCCAGCATAGTTCTCTGTGGCTAAAAGCCTTTTATCATAAAAAGAAATTCTGAGGCTCCTTTGTTCTAATGCTCCTCCCCTAGGCTTCTGCAGTTACTTTAGAGACAGAGCACCTGGATAAATGCCTTTATTTTGACCTAGTATAGACATCTTTACATGTAGGTAATTCTTTTTCTCTAGATACATTTTAAAACATGTCAGTCAAATATCAAACATGCATCCAAGACAGATACACGTCTACTAATACAATGCTATTTGACCCTATTATCTTTCCTGTGCTCATGCTGCACCTAAAGAAGCAAGAGCTATGAATATCATGTTTACTAGATGGAGAACTGAGTCATGAAAAGTTAAGTATGAAAGAGAAATCTTCAGTTGAAAGACTAGATACATTCAGGTACCCGTGGTCCCAGTCTACTGCTTCTGTCAAACAATTCTTAGTCAAGCAGAGACAGAGGTTATATCTGTTTCACTGATGACAGGCAGCAGTACTAGAAGATATATTACAACATTTTAAGCTTTTTGTTTCAACTTGAACTCGAAACACCTTTTAATTTTCTTTAACCATCATCTGGGTAAAATACAGAAAAGTGAGAAAAGAAAATTTTTGTAGCATTTTTAATATCTCCTTATTCATACAAACCGCTACATATATAATAATATATGCACATGATGGCTTATCTCCCTCATGACATTCATCTTCACCTGTGAGGAGAGAAATAATAAGTCATTGGTGACTATTGCACTTGACTTATCCCTCCATATCAGAGAAGATAAATGCCAATAGAGAGATCAAGTCTTTTGTATTCTTTTCTAGAGGAAAGAAAATTTATCATAGGGGTATTGGAATTTATCTTGATCAGATACAGATGATTTCATCATGGTAATAAGAGGATCCTTATTGCATGCAGACAACATCCATGTTTTGAGTGTAGTTTCATTTTTTACATACTGTTGGATGTATAAAACAGACTTCTGCTTTTAATTCAGTGCAAGTTGGAGCTCTCAGTTCTTACTGACTTCCACTTGACAAGAATTATTTGGTTAAAGGGGGAATGGAGCAGAAACAAAAGAATAAATGAGAAGTAGGTTGAATATAAGAATTTATATAAAAGGAAATAGATATACAAGTGAGGCATTTTTTTGTCATGCACATAAAGTGTAGCACATTGTATTAAATTGGGTACTACCCAACTTCTGCTAATTTAACACCATTTTGATACAGCTTTTATGCATGAAGTTAATATCTATCGGAGATAGAACTGCAGCAGAACATCTTTTCCAAATATTGCATTTGAAAAAACACAAGCAAAATTTCCTCAAGTAATATTTTATTTGCTCTTTTTATAACGTGACTGTATTTTTCTCTATCTGCTTTTCATTTTTAGTAAAATGTTTTCTCTTAAGACAGAGGTTCTGATTCGCAATACATTGTTCCAGTTTCATTCCTTGATTGAGGACCAGGGACAGGCTACAAGCAGCTGGATTCAGCTTCTAGAAAATATCCTGAGGATATTCCAGAAAAGGTTAAATATTGTTAAAAAAAGATTTGAGTTTTCTGTTCTTCAGAGGTGCCCTTGCTTAACACTGTTTTGGGAAAAAACCCATACTCTTCAGCTGTCAATGTTTTGGGGCAGGGAAGGCTAAGAGTAATTAAGGTGGGTGCTGAAACCTCTATAACTGATGGTAAAACAAGCACAAGGATCCATGTGATCACCTATATATACACTAAAGCCACATTAGTTTGTATCTCAGATTCTGTGGCAGATGGTAATGGGGAAACTGAAAAATAAGAATTTCTGCCACTGCTTTTCATATAATTGCTGGTTTCTGTGACCACAAGGATAACTGTTACATAGATCTGAGGAACACAAAAAGTACAACGGAACTTAATTGACAGCAACCATTAGGTGGAGCAAGAAAATTAGAAAGAAATCAAAATGTTTGTTTATGCTCAATATATCTTATGGAACAGGAATACTGTCTGTTTCAACTATACGTAGGGTATTACTACATATGCTAAAAATGACTGAACTGTTTGTAAGGACAGAAAATTCTCTAGGTTCATATTCCAGGCAATCCTGATTTGTGAAGGGCTTTCATTATAAAATCTTTAAGCATCAACTTTGTTCAATCTTGCAGTATAGATTATTTTACAAAGGCATGCCCTGCTGTTTGTCACTTTGCATCATGATGCTATATATATAAAATCACAGCCTCACTTGATGTATCCACTTCTTTTTTATTTATGCAAAGCAAATGAACACTGAACGGCCCTTGAAAGCAAGGATTTCCAAAGATCAGAAACTGGGAAGCAAATTTTAGATTGATGTTATAAGGACTAAGCATGTAGAAGTTGTGACAACTTAAACTGATATTTTAAAGAGGAAGGAATACCTTTAATTTCAGTTACTTTAATAAAGGTACTCATAAAAATATTTTTTAAATATTTTCTTCTTAGTTTTATACAAAAAATTCTAATCTGTAACATTAAAGCAAAAAGTTCATCACCGAATCTATCCGCATATCTAAAATACCAGTGTCTGTTTAAATATTTGACCTAAATGTCATGAAGTTGTCTTAGGGAAAATGTAAATTCCCATGCATGTGTTATATAAATAAATACTTTCTGTATACATTTAGGTTCATTTCTGTGTTGCAACTAGTATACTGCAACCTTGAGCTCAGTGGGGGCTATGAGAATCAGGGGAGCCATCAAGCAGGCTGATTAGACTGCCCACTGAGCACAAGTGATATCAAAACAAGCAAGCTCTGGCCAGCATTAAAGGCAGAATGCAGCAGGAACAGCAAGCATGTTACACAAACTGGGATGCTGTTGGCACTTGTAACATAGTAAGATGGTGCAAAAATGGACCAATCACCCCAAAATGCAGCCCCGAGTGATCAGTGGGTCCCATGGGAATGTTGGGACAGCACTAGTGGAATTGAAAACTAAATCACAGCCTTCACTGCGTATACAGTTACGGATACATATGTTTATATATAATCTGTCCACATATCTGTCAACATTACTATTCATGACTGCTGTGGCACCCTGGTACATCGGCTATATTTCAATGAAAAGAAGCAACTTTTTTTCCCCTGT
Organism: Excalfactoria chinensis; assembly: GCF_039878825.1. Classification (NCBI taxonomy): domain Eukaryota; kingdom Metazoa; phylum Chordata; class Aves; order Galliformes; family Phasianidae; genus Excalfactoria; species Excalfactoria chinensis. The sequence continues at coordinate 36,904,236 of NC_092827.1, forward strand.
AAAAAGACTGTATTCATGTGTAAAGAGATTTGCAAAAACTGAAGTATTGTGTGTTCGAGCTATTGCCTGTTTTAGTATTACGGACTGCTACAGGTCTGTAAATAGAGCTCTGTACAGATTACAACAGCATTCTAAAAGACATTCATAGATAGTTTTTCTTTTTGGAAATATGCACATATTGACATATTTTCCCTATAATGCTCCAGTCAATGAAAGAAACACTCAAGATTTTGTAAACTAGGGCAAAAACATGTGAAAGGGAAGATCCTTCCATTTACTATCTGGTAAGAAATTATGTGATCATGTGCTCTTCTCGAAAAAGATTTAAAGTGATTCCTGCTATACATGGCTACAGCAAATCACTCACTTTGTAGGTCTATTACCAAAGGACAGTGTTCTTAATATTCACAAAATAGTTTCAATAAATTGAAAGAAGTGGCTTTACAAGTGCTAATGAAGGGTGTGGATGTGTCTATTCTGATTACAGATGGGAGGAGGAGGGGTTAGCAACTGAACCACAGCAATATCTATTTGATTTTTTGTTGTTGTCCTTGTTAATAAACTGACTAGCGATAAGAAAGGATAAAAAATTCCATGGTTAGATAAATTATTCCTATTCTCCATCCATTGTTCATTGTTTCTACCTATACCCATCGCTAGGTGAATTTTAAGATTTATATACAGAATTCTCCTCAATATGGAACTATTTGGAATGCTACTGTCTATAGTATTCATTCACCACTGTTAGTCTGCAACCTTATTTATATCTGACATAAATATTTCATTCTCACAGTAACTGTTTAAATCTTTAAAAAAATACTAAGTTAAAAAACAAAACAAAACAAAACAAAAAGCTCACCTTTTTAAAATCTCCTTCTCTGAACTGTAGTTTTGTCATTCACCACCACTTGGCTTTTTGGTGAAATAAGGAGTGAAGACAGCATATAAAATGTCAATCTCTTCAGCCATCAGAACTAAATTTTGAGGGACATTAGCACTATATCCATCTAAAAAGTGCTCAAATTTTAACATAAACAGGTTTTCTTGGAGACTGAACACCATCAGTAAACAGAAATTCACAGACAACTTGGGAAATCTGTTGTACTCTTTCCAGCCTGAATCTGGTTGCAACTACCAACCCCTTCAACAAGAAGAATTAAAGAAAAATTAGCTGTTCAAAACAATCTTCATTCTGCTTGGCTATGATATGAGCCACTGCTCTTAGAGTTACTCATTATAAATACCATTTTCCTTAGTTTTCAGTCTTCAAATCAGTGTTTAAATCAAATATGGACTAAATATGGTAAATTGTATGTCCAGCCATGCTTTTCAAGTGTCAGTAAAACTTACCTACAGAATACGTGATGTAGGTCTGCTAATGAAGATTCAGACATTCTTGATATCTTCTTTCCATTTTATTGTGTCACTGTGTTTCTTTGGTATTTCTCATAAGAAATCAATTATTTCAGTTAAAAAGTGTTTGTACTCAGCCCTAACTGTGTTTTTTCATATTCTGTATGTAAACGTGTTCCGATGGATATATGTAAGTTTTACGGAACCAAAATGTCAGTGGACCTTTGGTCCATGTAATAAAATCAGCTCTTACACAGAAACAAGCAGTACTGTTGAGGCTTTAAACATCATCGTAAACTATCATGAGTCACTCAGTACATCATCTTCAGGTACAAGATCTTTTGGTCTGTTTTTACCAGTATCCATCAATCAAAGTTTATAGGCTCACAAATGGCTTGGCCTACACTCAGTAGTAATATTTTAGCCATATCTATACTGAAAATAAAATCTACTGAGAAAATATAAGGTAAATGTCTGGCGTTTGGTTTGGCTTACTTTTTAATTTATGAAGAAAGTTGCTATATATCTCTCTTTGTGAAAGTACTCATTTCTGCATGCAAGCATCTCAGGTGCATTCATGTCTATAGCTAAGGCTGCTCTAGAATGTCTACCTCCCTCATGGAGACCAGAACTTAATCTAGATAAATGATGTTTCTGTTTTGCCTCTTCTGCTAAATGAGTTTTGTACACATTAAATGTTGTAAATCATTTTTTCAAACAGAGTGCTTGTATAGTGATTTATATTGATAGCCAGAGTCACAGATAAGGCATGTAAAAACTAACATTCTGCCACCATCAGTTACTGTAATCTCAAGTCAGGCACTTGCACAAACAAGAAATTTCTAGAAGAAAAGCTTTTCCTTTAAGGTCAAAGACCTGAAAAATTAAAGTGAATTTCATATTATAATTATTACAAGGCTTTGGAAGATGCATCCAAGAAAACATGCACAAGGTCAAGGGCAGTGTGTCAGAAGAGATATGACAACCATGCCATGGCCCAGGTTCAAGGGTATTGAATGCTTTAGAAAGGAAAGTAGCTGATCTCATTTTGTGAAGACTATATTGTCTCATGCACCATGATGGAAATCGACTGTAATCTCTTCTTGTTTTGGTTTATTTTATTGTGACTACTGCATCATCCTGTGTTCTGTACTAACAAGCATTTTATTTTGTTTTGTTCTGCTTTACTTTGCTTTCCCCACAGCATCCCCCATACATGTATTCCCTTGTGTTTTAGAAGGTATGCCGAAGATGTACATCATTTCAGTGCATACTCCATCAATAATAGACTGCTCAAAATACAATGGCCTTATTATTATCTTATAAATGAGGTCAACATCAGAGCACAGTGCATTTCAAATTGCTTCATTCAATCCCTAAACCCAACAGTGTCTCAACTTAAAGGCATAACAAAATGGCAAAAGTGTTACTTGGAATGCAGGGTTCTCAGGTAAAGCTCAGGAGAAGATTTTTGTTCTTGCAAAATCAATATGTGCTTCAGATTTTAGTTGTTGCTCTATTAAGACATTAGTCTTAAGACATTAAGACATACACAGACATTTACATTAGCTTTTCCTGTCTTGTGAATATTCTTGCCAGTATCTTAAACTTAACTTGCTCTTGAGTAGTCCATTCTTCCCTTGGATTTTTTTCATTACTTATTTAGGTCTGATAAATCAATATGAACAGATACAAGTCTCCATGCTGAAACCAGAAACTTGTAAGCTTGGAAGAGATCAGCAACAGTCCATGATGGCAATGAAAACATTCAGGTGCGAAAAGAATGAAAGTAATCTCTAACCGCTCCACAAATAATTGTGTTTAAAACTGTAAGAGACCACATTTTGGTTTCCTGTATTAGTACACTGGGATTATTTATTTAACACTGGAGGAAAGCGGATGCGTGAAAAGTCGGATGATAATTGATTATTGATTAGTCAAAAATATACTTTAAAAGAGAGAGGAAACGTCCAATGCTTGTATTCTCTTCAGAAATTATAATAAAAAAAATCAAAGTCAGAAGTTGTTTTGGGGTAAACTACATAACACTTCTTTAACATGTTGCATTTGTGCCCTGTGGGTGAACATCTAGTCAGCATAAGTTAAAAAGGTTCAGAATAGAGTCAGAGTGGTGTGAAACTATGAATACAGTTTTAATGTTCCTCCTGAGCTCAGCTAGCAGGAAAAAAAAAAAAAAAAAAAGTGCTTATGTCAAGAAAGTGCTTATGCGCACGCATCACATTATATGTGTGAGTCATTAAAAGGACTGGGAAGTGAAAGCTGAAAGAGATCACTGGATTCTTCTAGTTTGGTGTCCTAACTTAATATTTACTTAGCTGAGCAGTGACAATGAAAATATGGTTGTTAAGTTTCAAAATCTCTGAACTGACAAAATATTGCCTTTTCCTTGGTGGGATGTGTCATGGAGTTAAGTGTGATACAGCTTCACAAGCCTTCTTCCGATAACTGCTGGTCTGCCCAATGACAAATAAGTTTTTTGATGTTTCAGACTTCTATCTGCTCAAATGTTAAAATTAACTGGAAATTTATAAAAAGTGGCATTGTGAAGGGTGCACTGACTATTTTATGTAAGTTTATAGAATGCATGAAGTACTGTAATACTCATTCTCATTATGATAAATGATTTGCCATAAAAACTGGCTTGTCTTAATACTTTCTAAAAAGAGAACTTGGAGGGAAAATATTTTATTTAGAACCAGTAACACTTATAATTCTGCATGTTGAGTTTTTAATGAATTTATCTGAAAGTGCGTTAAGCTGGGTTTGCTTCATTCTTATTTAACAAAATGTGTGATAAGTGAAATGTGAAGCTGCCAGACAATTTAGCAATATTTATTTTTTTTCTTTTTTGCCTTAAAAATATCTTTTTCATTAAAGACAAGGAGACAGAATATTTCTTGAGCTCTTCAGATATAGGAAATGTTAAACCAAATATTTTACTTTGGATCCCTAGGTGCAAATAAAGCTATTTATAATGCATTTCATAAATGCTAATTTCCTTTGTAAGTCTCTCCAACTGATTAAGCACTGTCTTTGGAGTGACTTCTTGTATGCTTAAGTTAATTCCATCCACAAATATTTGCAACATCCAAAGAGATTTTACCTGATATTAGTAAAGCCAGTAGAATCTAATGTATTGTTAACTTCACTTAGTAAAAACTGCATACATTATGTCATTGTTGTCTTTTCACTTAACTACTAGGCAATGGGTAACAAGTTAATATGTAGGGTATGTGTAGAAAACCCTTTCAATATATAAGCCTTGAAATATCACATGAAACACTACAGTGATTTTTGGCTATTTTATCCACATATCAAGTAAACCAATTCCACTACACCAAATACAAATACAGACAAATTATATCCTTCAAAAATTATATTGAATCTTTAGCAGAATCAGAATTCTTAAAATATCTAACATTTTTCTGCTGATTTCAATGTCATAGATATCAAGTGTACCAACCATATCATTAGAAAGGTCTCTGATTCTAAAAATTATAAACAGCTTTGCATTAGTTTTGAAAGGTCAATGTGTGGACATACGTGTGTGAACAAAAGTGCCAGTCATTTGAACACGGTCTATTCTTTTGAAAATTATTTATTAAAGGAGGAAAAGTAGCATCTTTTCATTTTCTTTTTTCTGTCTTTTTTTCCTGTTTTTTTGTTTTGTTCTGTTCTGTTTTGGTTTGGTTTGGTTTTTTTGTGTGTGTCTTTTTGACATTCATTCTGTTTTATTCCTCTGGAGCTCTGGAGATAATCTTGTCCAATCTTTCTGCCCAGTCAGGGTCACATAGAGAAGTCAATACAGGTTCGTGTCCATGCAGGTTCCTGTTGCCTTTTGTCACTGAATACCAATCTAAAAGATTCTTCCTCCTCCAAGATACTTGTACACATCTCTCAGTCTTCTCCAGGCCCAGCTTTCTCAGCTCCTGTCCTCTAATAACAGCCCTCCCTGAATTATCTCCAGCATATCTGTTTCTGCTAGGGAGCCTAGAATTAGTCCCAGTACTCCAGATACAGCCTCATGAGGGATGAGTAGAGGGCAAAAATCACCTACCTCAACCTCCTGGCAATGCTGCTTCGCTACATTGCTGCTGCATCAGGCAGCCTGAGATGTTCAATAACTGTTCTCAAAAGCACAGCACATTGTTATAAAACCCTGTAAGATTTGAAATGATAAAACATAGTTCAACTCTGGTGGTAGTTGCATGAAAGTCCAGTTTCTGTAAAAGAATCTGCCAATTTTGCCTTTTGCTTTTGTCACATTTTCTTCCAACAGGGCAAGGAGGACTAATTTGGGAAATGGTACAAGTGCATCACCTTCAAGTTTTGTAAAGACTTTGCTACACATCTGTTGGCTACCATGAGCTGGAGCTTTTTTTTCTGCTTCACATTCTTGGGCTTCTGATGCTTCCTCTCCCAAAATTTTTCCTGGTGTTTTCTGCTGGCAGCACTCTGTTTCTATACCAAGTGAAGTCCTCACCTTCCTCTGTAGCTCCTAGGATTGGCATCTTGGTACCTACATGCAGCAAAGGTAGCTCTTTTGAAAAAACACTTCCTTCTTCCATGCCTAAGGCTCTGCAGTTGTTAATGCTGCACTGTGAAACCCTACCTGATGAAGAAATGGTGAAAACAACTTTGAAACTGTTATAAACAGATTTTAAAAACATAGTAATTATTCTGCCTCTCATCTTTTCTTATTCCATATCATTTTAGCTTTTTATTTTGCTGCAGAAATTAATTTTCTCAATAGAAAAATAAGAAATATGTTTTTTAAATGCTTCCACTGGAAATCAATTTACTGTGGCATTTAATTCTTCTAAAAAAGTTAACATGAGGATAAAAAGAAAAAAAAAAAAAGAAAAGGAAAAAAAAAAAAAGCAAAATGAACACAAATAAATGAATAGACCAATTACTAGTATAGCAATGTACTTACATTTTATGAGCTTACCCCATTTCCATCCTGCTCAAGGGCTAGCTGATCTGGTGCTGCTCAACCTAACTCTTTTTTTATAAAGTTCTCTCTTCTCATAGATTCCCTTTGAAGAACTCTACTTATCTTTCTCCCTGAATAGAAGATCACACCAAATTCTCATATTTGGTCAGAATTAACAAACTGCACATACAAGTCAGCACAACTTTCTCAGTATTTTAATGCAGATTCTTATACTTGCTAATAGCTTGGGTCAGCAGACGATTCCTGCATTCCTATGCAGGGGCATAGATTGCAGTATCCTGATACAAATGTCAAATAAATTACCAAACCATTAGTTTCTTGACCATACTGTTGGGGGAAATGAATAAGGCTATGACCTAAGCTATTGTTTATGAGCCAGGTCTTCATTACATTAGATATTATTGTACATGAGAAATGATGGCACATGCAGAAATGCCCAAAATTTTGTTGTGAGATTGCACTTACCACATGGTATTTTTAAACATAATGAAAATATATTATGCTATGAGATAAAAAATAATGTCAAATAGAGCAAAATGCAAGCAGGGTCCTGACTGAATAAATCAGAGCAAATACGCAAGGCAATAAATTGCAGTCAGTTTCCTTGCTGTATGGGCAAAAGGGGATTAAACAAGGCAGTGGCTTAAATTTATAGTAGCTTTTATTTATGAGTCAGGCCTCAATCATGTATCAAAGACACTAGGCCTATAATAATGGCAGAAGCAAAACAGAACTGATTCTCAGAGGGTTGATGCCTTTAGAACACGAAAGTGCTACTACACAATGTAGAAAGAGAAAATGAAGGCAGAGAGGGAAATCTGAACAATACCCTTACCGTACTCCCCTGCAATGAAGCACAACCACCCCAGGATTTTTCTTTTCCATTGCTTTGTTTCCTTACCTCCACTTTTGCCATTTCCTCCCCTTCCCCACTGCCACTCTTTGATTTCCATGAAATAATGTGAATCAGTGAAATAGAATGGCTTTGGTTGAGTCCAGAGTGAACGGGAAGCTGGAGTTGTTCCCTTTGTCAGCTATCTCACCAGAACAGCTCCTTTTCTCCCCATGTCCTATATACTTGTGACAATCCTATATAATTGGACAAAGCATCTGAAAAAAGACTGTCATTTACTCTTAAAACACAGAGATGAAAATGTAAAACAGTAATGCCTCACAAAAGAGCTGGGATGATAGTAACTACCAAATTAAACACAAGCTTGCTTTGTGATCTGAGCTGAAAAATCTACTATAATTTTTGGCTGTGTATGCAGAGTCATCATATCAGGTTGGCAACATACAAATCTCTGCAAGCCACAGAGTGAGCTCCAGCCACTTCAGTACAAGGGAGATGTCAAAACAAACTGGTGGGAATTCGAAGCGGAACACTCCTTTTCCCTCTCCTCCTTTCACGCCTACCCGCCTCCAAACATCTGACGAGGCTGGAAGAGCTGCTACATCCGGAGCCTTTTAAATATAGAAGTTGTGAATGGTTTGTACTGATTCATATATGCATCATTGACACTGTGCTGGCAACAGCACAGCAATGAGTGCAGCATAAAATCTATGTAAAACAGGAGAGGATATAACTTTTGTTTATGTCAGTCAGAATTTGGATCAGTAGATAACTGATTGGTTAAACTAAATTTATGTGGGACATAGAGCTGTGTAAGTACAGAGCTATATTAGGTAAAAGTATTTTGTCCAAAGAGGTATTGCCAGAGGAAGAAGCAGTCAGTCAAGAGTGACATGAATTGTTGATGTGTACCAGAACGGCACATGTTTATCCATGTTTCTTAGGTCTAGATTAGAAAGCCTACTCTATAGAGGTCTCAGAGTAGCTAAAAGCCTGTCATCTCACTTGAGATGTAAAAGAGGGCAGCACAAGTGCCTGTCTCACGGTTCATACTAGGATCATGTATGAAATCTCATATCAAATGGATACCCTGGATGTCCATTTATTCCCTGTTGAAATCTTCTGTTCTGTGAGAATAAACAGAAGATGAGTTCTGAAGCCAAACAGTTTTTGACTATTTACTGGGAAGTACAACACTCAAGTTTGAATTCTTGGGACAATAAACATTCATTTATATATCAAAATGCTATCTTAAAGATAAAAAAAAGAGTGATGAGTGAGGCACACTTTTCAGAAAGAAAGCAAGAGAGAAGCAGGAATGAAGTGAAATCTTGTTTCTTCTACAGCACAGATGGAAACTATTCAAAGGTATTCCTTGTATGAGTCTTCCTCCTTATTGTAACTTCAAAGATCTTAATTTTTTGCAATGGAAAGGAAGCCTTAAAAAATCTCATTATTCTCACATGTGGGAAATGCTCTGTAGGAACCTGCTACTGGTAAAAAAAAACCAGAAGTATTCAGAAGTATTAGCAAATACTTGCATAAAGAAGTGAAAGAGTAATAAAACAGATATTGTATAATTACAATAATCATCAAGAGAAGCCTTTGCCACGTTGGTTACTAAAGCAATGAAATATTTTTGCAATCAAATTGATGAAAGCAGTGCTGCTTGGACAGAGGTATAAAGGGCAACACTGAAAAGAATAGGTCTTTTTTGATGGAGAATGGACATAAATTACTCACAATTGTTTTTCTTAATTCTTTTGATTTTGTTTATCTAATACTCCATATCTCTAGCAATATAACAACACTTTGACTATTTTAATTCCTCCAGCTGAAATATTTTTGAGAACAACCTCAAAAGAAAGTGGATTTTAAATTGAAAGAAGAAAGAAAAATATTTTACATTCTATAGCATTCCATAGAGGTGGAAATGCATTATGGCCAGTTGTTTTTTCATTTGTTTGTTTTTTTGTTTGTTTTTTTTCTCAGATTATATGTTATTTTCTATCGCTGTTATATGTTTTACAAGACACAATATTGATTTAATGTAGTAGTTGGTTCTCTTGTTGTGCCTTCCAGGCACTATTAATTTAAAAAAGTATATATATGAAATCCTCAAACTTAACAAAAAATAGCATATACTGTACTGGTAGAATTCGAGATGGTAGTTTTTACACCACTAACACAAACGACATACAAGTTGAGACAAATAAAACTCCTAAATCTGCAAAAATCCTCTCTCAAATCTATTCAGTGTTTAGACTGTTCCTGGTTTGGGGGGGATCTATTGATAAATACACAATGGAAGTGAAAAACACTGAAAAATGTAATGGGAAAATTACTTATATTTGTTGAAATTATGCCTCTCTGGATACTTGCTCTGTTTTCTTGCTCATTCCCAATGTTTTGGGTTTCATGTTATTTGTGATTATGCCTTCTCTGATGTGTGGAACATCTGAAATCTATTTTTTTTTTCATCTCTGAGGCAATGGTGTTGCCTGCAAGTAAGTTGTTCCATGCTCTTCTGAACTAAGATCTCCTTCACAACTTTTTCAAATAACTCAAAGCTTAAAGGAGCAAAAGTAAATATATTTTTCTTACTCTTTAACTGTATTTATTTTACGTTGTCTGCTACCCTGCCTGCAGCACTTCTAGTGTTCCCAGAGCTCATGAACCTATTTATTTTCCATCCACTTCTTGCTGCAGAAGGCTTTGTTCCTGTCTATCACAGTGGGGAAAAAAAATGTTCACAGCCTTCTTGGTCTTGTCATAGAACATGCAAGTAGACAAGAAATATAAACAGATTTGGGAGATATAGGTCTGTGGGTGGAAGAAGGTGATTCCAAAGTTAATTTGAACAATCCAGATGGAATAGTTGGACAAGACTTTGCCAAGACCTATTGAAGAAGATGATAGATGTTGGAAAAGAAGAAAAATCTGTTTATTTCTTACTTTAGTGGAGTCCGTCTTGAACATTTCCTGTCATATGTTACGTAGCATTAAAATGACAAAAGCAAATTCTCCCATTTTGTTTAGTTGTGATTAGGAAATGAACTTCAGCTACCTCTCTGCAGTTTGCAGAATATCTATTAATTTCTCAGCATTTTTGGTTTGTTTTCTTTTTTGTTTTCTTTTAAGACAGGCAGAGGAATAACGGCCTTTGCAGAGAGAGGAAAACTAAAGGAAAGGGAAAATTCAATGTTTATTCTTTAATTTGGAAGATTAAAGATGAGCTACATGCTGACAAGCCTGTGAGATGCTCATTGTAACTTCCTGGGCAGCTTATAGTATATTAATTTGACTATGTCTAGTCTTAGAGATTCAAAGATGCTAGAATGGACCTCTGAATTGGCCAGGGAAATGCAGGAGTAGTCTTTCCTAAGGAAAAAAGGAGGTAACTGTGGGCAATCTTTGTGAGCTTCATCTGTCACAAATGTTTCACGTCTGATACCATCTTCTGTCACTTTATATTTCACTGTTTACAAACTCAATTTTTATTTTATTGTTTTTGAAAATATGTCTAGGGAATATCCTTCCAAGTGTTCTATCAAATAGTTGACCTTGAAAACTGAACAAGTAGTGAAAGAATAGAGGAAAAAAACAAAACAAACAAACAAACAAAAAAAACAGAATGCTAACACGGTAAAATCATTTCCAAAATAATCTTTTTTCCTCCTTTCTTACTTAGCATTAATTTGTGCCATAATATCAGTGTTGTACTTTTGCACCAGAAAGGGTCAGTTTTTGCATTTTCAATACTGCAGTGAATTAATGAAATGAGTTTTGTAAGTTTTATCTAAGGAAGAAGCGTTTACCATCTAGTCTTTCTAAATTCAGCTTGTTAATTGAAGGTAGGAAGCTACATTGATGAAGATGCTTTTCTTTTGTATTACTGCAGGGTACTGCATCATGTACTATCAAAATATCTCTCAGTGACCTCATGTAGGAATGTCTTCTTCCCACCTTTCCCTATCAAAGAAGTTATAGTGCCAATTACATACAATTTGAATACTGAATTTGCACATCTGTCTTCCAGGTGGTAATTTCATATCTTCTACTTTTATTTGGAAGTTCAGACCACTTGGACTTGTCCAACTCCAAATCCACAGCATCTTTTGGCAGCAGCTAACTGACATTCTCCACAGCAGCATGGCGGCAACATCAGCAAAAAACACTTCCCTCTCCTGTGATGATTACTGGCTCAGTGGACTAATCTAGTAGCTAGGCAACAGTAAGAAGAGCCTGGGACCAGGGAAGGAAGCTTTCAGCAAGGAAGGCTGCCTAGTTGCGTGAGGAAGTCTACATATTTCCAAACAGAACAAACTACTTGCATGATAACACAGTGTAGTAAATAATGATCGCAAGCACTGTTTGAATAGGGTCAGTGTTTGTTGAGGGTAGTATGCCCACATCTAAAATTAACTCCATGGTTTTCCTCAACAGCCTCATGCTCTTATCCTTCTAGGCACATTTAGACGGACCGTGTTCAGTGATAACTAATTTTATGCGAAACAACAAATTTGGAGAAATTTATTCTACCGCACAAAGGTGCCAACCTATGAAAAATTAAACAGTCAGTTCTGTAATTGTTGCAATGGTAATATGAACAAATGAAACTTTTTGCCCTGTATCTATAAGATCCTTTTTTTTTTTTATAGGATCAAGGTAGGTTTCAAAAGAATAGCATTCTTTTCTGCATCTTCTCTGCATTAGTGAAGAAATACTCGGAAGCTGGACTAAATTTACTTTGTTTATCTGCAGCATGTATATATTTATGCGTGCTTCATGTACTTTTTTCATTTAAATTTCTCTTTTCCCCTCACTAACTCCTTTTATCATAGTGTGTCCTAAGTGAAAGGCAAACTCAATTAATCATCAACCAACTTGTGTTTCTATGGCATCTGTCTTCCTGATATCTAAGCATTATTTAAGTTTGTGCTGAATTTTGCACTCAATTTTGCCCATTCCTGCTAGAAAGAGGCATGAAGCAGTTTCAAGAGCAATTTACAAGGAGCTTTTTTCCTCCTCTCTATTTGAGCAGCAATTCCTGTGATTCGCAGGTTGACAGGAGCACATCATCCTGGTGCTCAGATCAGTGCACGAGCTGCCCATCGAATAGCAGATCAAGTTTAAAGTCCTAAGGGCAAATTCTGCTGTCAGTTACACAGGTGAACATGTAACTGTAAGAACAGAATTTGGCCCCTAGTCTTGATCTTCAAGTCTCTCAGTGGGAAACTTGATTACTGTGTTTAGGACAAAATGTAAGACTGCTTTGTAAAGAGCTTTATACACACATATCATGAGGCACAAGTCTTCTTTTTTCCTGGTTATGTTTCAACAGCATTTTAAAAGTTCCTGAATTACAGCAGTTCTTAGACCATATGTCGTAATGCTGTATTCATTTATAGAATCACCATTTTTAATGGGACTTGATATAGTGGAAAGAAAATGTAACACTGAAAAGACTTTGTTGTCATCTTTTCATGGAAGTACTTGTTAGAAGAATCAGCTTTTAAAAATCATGCAGATAATTTTTTCCCACTTTCTTCTCCTTTTACTGGACCTTTTAAAACACTTGACTTTGTCCCAAGTTTCTTACAAACATGGAACAGTCTGGATTTATTAGCCTGGGTTAGTTTGGATTTCAGAATGTTTTTTGTGTTATATGCCTGTAGATGCCTCTGATAGAAACTGGATAATGCCACAAATCTGGACATTCTCTTTTACGTAATATGAAATGCCTCTGAATACATCATTCTCTGGGGTTGAATTTATATTCTTTCTTCCAGGATGTTACCTCCTCCATAGAAGCAGCTAGCAAGCGAGCCAGAAGGTAACCTGCAAGGAGAACATGTTTAGATCCTACTACAGTTTCAGTGATATTCTACTTTGGTGTATTATTTTTTATTTTTCCTGGTCTTTTTTCTTTTCTTTCTTTTTTTATTTTTATTTATTTTTATTATTATTTATTTATTTTGTATGCTTTTTGTTGTTGCTGTTGTTGTTTCCCCACTGAAAGTCTGAAAGATGGGATTTTCTTCATGCAAGAGCCAAAACTTGCTGGATTTGGTATCTAAAACTGTAGTAATGGGGAAGTGGGGGTTCCAAATTTTGCAGTCATGGTTTCCTTAACGTGTGAAGACTGCCGCTGGATCAAGGCTCTTCCACAGAGGATACTCCTTGTTTCTCTTTGTTAATCTTAGCACCACGACATGACCTCACTGCTCTGGTCAAACGACTACATTGGAGAAATATCCACCAGATGGCAGCATGCCATATCGAAAATCAGTCACTTAAATCAATATTTAGGCATTTAATTTTTTATTATTATTTTTATCTGCACAATTAAATCTAATCAAAACTCACAACCTCAGAAAGTCAAGTAATGCACTGCAGGCATGTCAGCTGCTGCCAGTCCCCAGAGCGGCCCGTGCCTGGAGGACTGTGTCTTAACTTGTCACCAGCACTTCCCAGCCCGCTTTTGGGTTGTCAGAGAAAATGAAAGAAACAATGGAGCAGCTGCTTTTCCTTGAGGCCTTCAAGGGATGTCTGTGCTCCCTGAGCATTTATTGGTTTATACACCACCACTGTGACGGCCAGCTGAGTGACTGCATGGTGTAAAAATAGACCACAGCAGAAGGGGTGTCCCTCACTGGAAAGGTGCCTGGGACAGCAAGCAGGCACCCTAACATCTCATCAAGCCTATGTCTGTCCTGGAGAAGCCACAACTGTGTGACAGAGTGCTGTGGCAGAGGTGTGACAGAAGGTAAGATCCAATGCCTTTCAACTAAAGGTTGAAAGCCAGATTTGGCCAGCTTGGGAGAGTTTATGAGCAGGTAAGAGAGGTGGAAACACTGCATGTGGTTCATGTGTATTTTTGTATAAGATGGGGAAACTCACCTCCCATTAAAATCTGCCATTAGCAACATTAAGAAAACGAGCAGAATATTTGTGTAGTCTCTAACATGGCAGCGATGTTTGAAATACCGCCAGATCACAGATATGTAAAGCCATGAAAGTGGTCATTTTTATCATGAACATTGATTCATAGTTGCGTAACTAATCATGACAACTTAATTAATTGCTTATTACCAAGGGTTTTCTCTTTTATTAGGGAACAAGTGACTTCCTTCCCTTGTACCGGTGTATATTTCTTTGTGTGATAGAGATTAATGCATAAAGCTTTGCAGGAAACTGCCTCATTGATTTTGCTGCCTTTGTATTTGTCTTCCTTAGGTGACTTCCAGTAACATAGATCAAAGGGACGCAACGAGTTCCACTAGGACATCAAATACTGTGCTTATGGCAACTTGAGGTTTGGGCTTCATTTAGAAACCCAATACGCACTCGGTCCATTTGTCTCTCTTGTAATTTTTCCTTCAGTTTTATTGACTTATTAGAAAATGCATTGTTAATCCAGATCTAACAGTGTGTAATGGCAAGTTATTTCGACCTGTATTGGTTTTACATAATGTACTCATGTGCAACTTCTATCGGTTTTTGCAAAACATACTTTTGTAAGCACGTGCAGAACTGAATGCACTTTCAAATGAGACTTTGTTTTGTGTTCATACATGTCTGTGAGCATATGTATGTATTTTATCAGTATTTTAGACATATTGGGGAAAACTGAAAATTTCTGTTGTTAGTGTTTAACCTTATGTATATTACCCTATTTCACCCTACACATTTGGAACTTATTCACTGAACCGGAGAAGCAACTTGCCTTTAGATCCAAAAACCTTCAGTAAGATAAGTCTGATATCAGTACTTTAGAAAGCCTATAGCTTGGGGATAGTGTACATGAAAGAATGTAAGAGAGCTGATGGGGTACTTTTAAAAAATGTCCTGACAGAGTCAAGGTGATGGCCATTTTTAGCTGCCCTGCTATCCATCACCTCTTTCAGCCAGGCATACTCCATCATATGCAACAGCCTCATGAATTTATGCATCAAGCTGTGCAGCCAGTCGTGCCGAGGGCTCTGGTGACAAGTGAAATTGCTGTGCGCCTCATTTAGCTGTTTATTGCGCCTGAGTACGTGTTGCAGCTGTCATCTTACGATGGGATGATAGTGCTCGTTAATAGACAAGACAGGCAAATAATGATGGAGACTATAGCAAGAGATGCTCATCTGCCAATAGGCTCTCAGCAATATCACAAACATTCACAAAGTTTTCAATCAAAAACAACACTGCAAGAAAATACTGAGGCCAGCATCTGTTCTTTATGTGACTAGCAGTGCAGATTAAACTTCTGAGAAACTGTGGCCCAGTCTGCCTCTTAACTTTTTGAATTTTTATCTTTTAGAGAAATAAAAGTCTTTTTAAATGATGTTTCAAAGGAATGATTTGCAAGTGACAAAATAACCCAGAGAGTTCTTAGGGCTTTTCTGATCCTTTAGGTAAAACTCTGCCTGCTCTAACTAGAATCCTTCCCCCTTGTTTGTGTGGTGCAAATACAAAACATGAGGAACTCACAAGTATTGCATCGAGGTTTTTTGAGAAAGTTTTTCTTAATACGTTTCAGTTGCTTGGTTCTGCAGTTTAACATTAGTCTGCTTGTACACTTCCTCTGGAAAAAATAAGTCTCTTCTAGAGGTGTGTAGAATCATTTCTATAGAAGAAAAAAAAAAAATACACCTGTAAAACCTGCATTTCTTTCTGTGAAACTGGAAATACGATAAATGCAAATTAACGTGCATAAAACCCTTTTGGTAAAGATGATACCTTACTCTGCCTTTACCCTGTACATTTAAATTAGTGGTTTGCAGTAATTTGCAGCGTTCTCTTCTGTGATTTGCAAAATTTTTTGCTCAAATTAATTATTTTATACTCCATAGTATTAATTTTTAACTTATTTATAAATAAATCAATTACATTTGCTAAATAAATCCTTTGTTTAGAGTGGGACATCAAGGATTAAAGTGTTTAATGTAATTGGAGGAGGTATTTGAATGCATTAGGTGGAGAAACTTTGTGCAAATCCCTATGGAACATTCTGTGAAAGGTACTTCTAAACAGCTGCATGTTTTGTTTAGTAGACAGCTTACTAAGTCAAAGTCAACACTTACTTAAAATATAAGCAAAGTAACATAAAACTCTCTCAGCTATACACACAATTATGTGAAGAACAGAAGTCACGATTGCAATATCATTTGTCTTGTTTATTATACAATGACCCTACAAGTGAGTTGTGCTGGACTAAAATACTGAAGAAAAATCAAAATGAATACATAGTATCTATTCCAATAGTAAGAATTTTTATCAAGTAACTGGCACATTTTCTCAGATTATCACTATGTAATAGAAACAAAGCAAGTAAACAAACAAAAAAATGAGGAGAAAAAAATGGACAACCCAAAACTTGGAAAATAACCCTATTTTTGTAAACTAATTTATGTGTCTATTTAGTTGCTATCATTGTAATATTGACTAGGCAAAAATGATGAGGGGTTTATGATGTTTTGAAACTACGTAGGTCTTAGAATGATATCAACTGCTTTGCTAGTAGTAAACATCCTTATTTTACAGATGAAGACACTGAGGATAGAGAAATTTCCTGCTCAAAATCAATATTTAATAAAATATAATATTTAATAAAATAAAGTATAAAATCAATATTTAATAAAATATGCATAATATATGACTTACTCTTGCAAAGGTCTAACTAGCATGAGTGATCTATTGTGCCAGATACTATAGAGCCAGCAAGGGTAGGCTTCTTCTAAGTGAGCATTGACCATCTGACCATCTTCATATGGCTGTTTGATCTACATGAATTTTCTGGAGTCTGTCTGAAGAGATAAAGTAAAAGAGACCAAAGTGAAGGCCCAGCAGATCCTGCTTGATGAAAGTACAAATGAAGACATCCTCTTGGCCACATCTACTGCTCTCTGCTGGTTCTTGACAAGAACTTTAAACTTAGAAAAACCTGATTTTTGCAGGTAACTGATACGAAATCAGATAACCTCACTTTAACAGTCCAGCCAATACATCTCTATGATACTAATTAAAATCTGAGGTATTGAGGAACGGTCTGTGAGGGATCACATGAAAAGTTTTAGATCTTTGTTTTAGTGTTTTCATTTCTGTGAATAAACTCTGTAGCTTGTGTCAGAGACTGATCCCTCACTGTGAGACGAATAAGCCATTTCTTTCTCTGTGAGGGAACATTAGAATAAATATAAAAAATCTGTAACACTAACTGTACACAAACCAACAATTTTTCTTGTATGAAATAGAGTTATCATGCAAGAAATTCTGGGAAGCAAATGTGGATTTTATGCCTGTCTGTATATGGGCAGAGTTAAGGTTGAACAACCTTAGTACTGGAAAACTCTTGCTATTTGAATGCTTTGTATTGCGGTCTTCATTCTTGCAGATAGATTGTCTGTGAATGTAATCTTGTTTATATGCATATAAATATACATATAAGCAACTATAAACATGTGTGTACTTCCATGTATGAGTTTCTGTGTCTATTTGTTATGATAGGAGGCTGACTCTCGAGCAGCATTTAAATGAGATAGATAGTTAACAAAGACTTCGTAACCACATGAGAACATACTTCTGTGACATTCTTTCCTGTCTGCAAAATATATTTTCTCTGTTTAGAGACATCAGTTCTTTTCTCAGGAAGGTATTTTTATTGAAAATAATATTGGCTGCTTTTTAAAACAAAAACAAAAAAGTTGAAAATTTTGTTTATAGAAAATGTAGACCCTTATCCCAGTGTATTCCTCTATCCCAAGTAGGTATTTACATTTATTTTCACATTTACATCCATTTTATGCTGTTACTAGCTCCAATTAATTCTGCAATTTACACCAGAGGAAGCATCAGAAGAATCAATTCCAATGAAGCATATATCACTTCTAACTATAATTACATATAAAAGAAGTGCTTGTGCACACATGCAGACTTATAGTAGTCTATTCTGATTTATGAGTTGACACTGCAGTACAATATGGCAAATACATGTACAGTTTGTTTGTCTCTTCCAATTTGTGCTAAAATTATTGTGAAGCCAAATATAGTCTACCCACCACAGTGCTACTGCATTAAAAATAATCTTTCATTTGTTTTTGTCATTTACAGAGCTAATGGTCAGCAAATTTGTACATCCTGCCTCTTTTTTTTCTTAATGAAATGGAAAAGGGATGTGCGCTATTTAAAAAAAGAAAAAAAAAAAAAAAAAAAAAAAAAAAAAAAAAAGTTTTATTAATGTTTCATAAAATGGTTGCTACAATCAAAGGAACTGCTATGAAAATTAAATTACTGGGCTGACTCTGAAAATCAGCATAATATGCTCTGTTTAATTCAGTCATGCTAAGATGTTAGATTCTCCTTCATTCTCTCAGCTTTCTCTCTCCTTCACCTGGGGGCATCTGCTGATGAGTCTCTTCTAGAGGTTGTTTAATGACTATTTTACAGCAACTGTCAGCTTTCTAAAGCCCAGTGGCACTGGGCATCACTGTATTACCAGCCTTTTTACACAATTTGCCTGACTGTAAATCTGAGCTTTAAAAGTACAAGAAAAGCACTTATTTGATTTAATGACTGGCTGAAGGGGTTTGATTAATCTTTTTATGCTTAGATGTTTTACTCATAAAGGTCATCATCTGTTTGTTTACTCCTTACTTCGATCATGGCCAATGAAAATGAAGTAAGAAATTTAAGGTTTGAGGTGAATGCCTTGAAGGATAATGATGGTGCTGCTCTCAAGCAGGATTGTTACTGTACATAACTGATATCACAGGAAATTCTAAAGACACTGTTCAGAATCAGGATCCCATTGTTCTAATCACTGTGTAAATTCCCAGGAATACAAAGTGTGATCTCTGGGATACGGAGGGTCTAATTTATGAGATGATACAATGGATGTGCTATAATGACACAAAGAAAAGCAAGAAGGCAAGGACACATGGGGAAAGACACACTCACAAGGTTTCTGCATAGTTTTTAAAATAACATGAAATAGAAAAAAAATTGAAATAGATCTTCCTTGAACCACTGAGGATGACTGACTATGATAAAAAAAACAATCACAAATAAACTATAATTAAATTTTCAGAAAGCACAAAATTTCAGTTTTCCAAAGTGACTTAGATGCTTAGAAGCATAAATTTAACCTACATGCAACGAAAGTAAAGAACACTTTCCAAAAGTAGTACGTAGGAGAGAAAATCAAATCTTATGTTTAGAGATCAGTTACAGTTCTTTGTCCCAGTGAAAATAAGGGAAACTTTAGCTCTTGATGGGTGCATTCCTTTCAAAAGTCTATAAACATGCTACCCTGGTATCTACAAAGCCAAAGAATGAAGAGCTCTTCAGCTAGGAAGACAACTACTTGGACAAACTGACAGGAAAACAAGAATTACCACCACCAACAACAAAAGATATAAATAATCTCACAATAATCTCTTCATTTCAATGTTCCTATTTCTCCAGTGCCAATTATTTAATTTCCTTCATGTGAAAGGCTTAGTGATATCACCCTACTCTTTGACTTTTAAACAGTGTAAGGTACTTTTGTGACATCTTAGTGGGATTCATGAGAATAGCACATATGAAGCTATTTCTTCCATTAATTTTGAATCTTCTCAAGTCTAGCAGATGGACTGTAAAGGTTTCTATCTCACAAATACATAGGTCACACATGAAGTAATGCCTCCTATTTATTTCCTTGAAACTACAACAGATACAAAGAGCACAATAATACTAATTCATAGAGCAAATTCTCAGCTACAAAATAGCTTTTTTCAACATAGTCAAAACCATTAGCTATGCATTTTTACCAGTAATGAACAACATTCTGCAAACCGTGCTCATAAATATCTGTACCAATGGAGGTGACCCACTGTCCCTGTCACCACTGCTGTAATGTATCACTGTGCTCCCATCTACTGTTTGGTCTCCATAAACATTCAGCAAGCATTTGTGAATGTCAATGGGTTCTATTTCTACTGCATGGAGGAATTCAATGACACACTTTTTCTTCATATGAACTTCCACACCACTGTCAGACTTCCCCTCTGCTGCCATTTATCAGCAAGGACAACAAAATGTAATTGAAAGTTGGCAGGAAGGTTCAAACTGTACTGCCATACCACCAATATCCACTTCTGATGTTGTGCGCTAACACAGTAAAACAGGAAGTATTGACAGCAGCCCTTGTAGTATAAAGGCCCCTCATGATTCTTAGGTCATGTGTTGTGACATGTACCTTACAAGAGTAAAAGGCAGAATTGGTGGATTCTTTTACAGAAACTGGTTTTCCACAGAACTACCACCAGAGTTGAACTAATTTTTATCATCTCTAAACTTTTTTTATAACAAAGTTTTTTATAACAATGTGCTGGTCTTTTCAGAACACTTATTGAACATCTCAGGCTGCCTTGGTACAGCATTCCTTTTCACTTGTTGGCAATGAATCATTGTGTTGCTGTGTCAGACGGATGTGACAGGGTTCGATGAAAACAGATTTATTGTTTTAAGAGTCACAAATTTTTGGATGATATGCTTTATGGAGGTTTGCTTAATTTCTTAATTTTTTGCAGCTTTGCTATAGAATGAAGATTCTGAGCACTGAGAAGACTACAGCTTGTCTTGATGCATCTCTTTCCTGTATCACAAATCTTTCTCCTACATGAGCCTTCACTTCTCTTTTAACTGTTTCCAGCCTTTCCCCATTTTCTTTGGTTTGATTTGATTACTTGTGAAATGGAGATCATTTACATAAGGGAATCATACTGTCAATAAAGGGCAAGTGGTATAATGAGGTAAAATGAGGAAGGAAAGCTGGTATGGTGACACCATGTGAAGGCATGCAAGGCATTATGACCCTCTCAGAAGTGTGGCAAAGAATACTAGTGTTAAACATGCACCAGTAATGTGAGAAGAATCACAACATTAGCAGAGAAGACTAGTTGTAAAAGGCTAGAAGTCTTCAAGTCTAATTGAAAAATGGCTCTTCTAGATTGTGGAAAATATCTCAGTTTCAACTTTTTTTTTTTTTTTTTTTTTTTTTTTTTCTGTTTCAGTATAGAAGAGATGTCTGTCAGTATCATTCTGGAGAAAGTGTCTTGGCCTAGGAACAAAGATGACCAGGAACAATGTAGTTTCTATTACCTGCTATGACTGAACTAGATGTAAGACTAGGGTGTCTCTGGGGTTTCAATGTTGCCAAATGCAGCTATTCTGAAGAAGTCTTTTCTGTCTTTGTCTTTGGTTTTAGTCAGAGGTTTCATTCTGAGAGTCCTTCCCAGACAAAGTTCTGTTAAACTAAATAAGCTCTAATAATCATTTAGCTCAGTGCATAAACATTTTACAATGAATAATAATAAATAATAATAATAATAAATAATAATAATAAAAAAAAATCACTAAGCTCCAGTTGGCTTTAAACTCCTAGTCTGTCTTTCTGTCTTTTGTTTTTGCTGAGATGATTCAGTATCAGAAGGGGAAAACCAATGAGTAGACCTTAACATTTTCAAAACTTATTATTTTCATACTAACAACTTTTATCCATTGTATACTGGTATTCAACAAAACTCTGTATTTTTTCTCAGTTTTATCTGTTGCTTTCTTTCCTTCTTCCCCTGCCCCCAAATCTTCTAAAAAATAAATTGTGGGGGTTTATTTTGTTGTTTTATTGTTTTTTGTTTGTTTGTTTGTTTTTTCCTCCAATTGTGTCCCTCATATTTTGGTCAGCTTTCTCTTCTTCCCTTTCAGTACTGCTTTCTTATGAATAATTATTAAAGTCAGTCATTATTGTCATTATTGCACTAATAGCTAACTATTACATTAAGAAAATCGAGAAATCACGGAGTGTTAAATTCAACTTTCTGTTGATTTTCTTCCTTCTACATTGCGTCAGTAGGATGGACAGCCACTGGAAGTTCCTTTCTAGGAGGTTAATGGACGTGTCAGAAGCATAAAATCAAGAGCAGTGAGGAATGTGATTAAAAAAAAATACTTTGCCTTCTGTGTGTTAAGCAGTTTAGGGTGATTGTCTACAGAGTACTGTTTCTGTGAAGGTCTGTATTCTGATTACAGGGGTCTATGCTGCTTATTTACGAGAAAAATAAGTGGCTTTTAGTCTCAACACTAGATACTAAAAAGTAAAATGTCTTTATAACTTTTTGGCTTTGCATCATTATGGTTAGCCCAGAATTCGATGAAATGGGGGAGTAGGTAAATAAGAAGCAAGTTCAGCTGATCCATGTGGTAAGAAGATGTAAATTGCCACAAAAATGTACAGTCTAGTACTATGAAGATTTAACACATCTCTCAAAATTTTGCCTTGCCACATTTGGCCATATATCTAATCTTACTGCTAAATAGCAAGTCTCATCTCACTTCCTGCATATTAATAACTGGTCACATGGAGCCTCTTATTCAGCTATGTAAAAGACCAGCATGCTGTATTTCCAAATAACACTATTTCATATAAGACTCCATCACATAAAGTAAGCTCAACTGTGGTCAGTGAAACCACTGTGAAGAAAAACATAAATGACCGTGTCTTACCTCTCTCCTGTTCTCAGTGTTGAGAAATTACATCTCTCTAAGAAGCCTGATGGTTCTGTTTACTTTTGCAACCAACTTTCACTCTACGGGCAAATTAATCTGAAGTGGATCTGTAAAACTGACCAAAGGTTAGAAGATGTTTACTCCTGATAAACTGATATGTTACTATCAATACCAGACCTTGTGACTTGAATTAGTCAGATTCTTCTAGTTGTCCTTCTTCCATTTCAAAGATTACTTCCTTGGCTAAATATCAGCCTTGTACTCTAACTTCATGCCTGTAGATATATTTTCCAATTTCTCATGTAAATATAATTTCATCTTCTGATTCCTATCATTTTGCAGGTTTAGGCTGGAGATATTGGAGCCGCGCAGATTCCTGTTTTTCTTGTAACCATTTTGGCAGGCATGTGTCAGTTTGATCGATAATGATGTCTGGATTAGGCAGTCCCAGTGGCAAAAATGGACTCTTCTTAGGCTTATTGCCAGATTTTGAAAGCCTCTCTAATGACATTCTGCCAAGCAAGCAAGATCTGAATGCTGATTGAACCCCTTTAAAATAGTGCAGACTAATAGGCGTTATTGCGTGAATAATAATTAGCACAATTAAGTGGCTGGCACTTTGCCTGTTAAATTTTCAGAGCACACAATTATAAAGCTCACAGAGTTTAGTTGAGTATTGTTGAGTATAAAATAATGGAAAGAAGGAATTACCAAGAATGATGCAATCTTGAAGATCATTCATCTATAGTGTAAAAAAAAAAAAATTGTTAAAGTTTCAACAGAATATATTTGAAGGCTACACAATAACTGCAAATCTTGGAAGGAACTGTACTGTGAATCCTCTAATATGTCGTTTTTTAAAGGTAGATAATATCTTGCAGATGTAAATTTTGCCATTCTCAGAAACTTCCCTTGAATTACGAAGCTGTTTTTTATTTATTTGTCTGGTTTGGTTTTGTTTTTATTTTAACCTTCATAACGTTATTGCAGGCAGTGAATGGGGCAAGATTAGGAATATGAGGACACTGAAAAGAGCTACTAACCTTTTGTGCTTCTTGGAGATTATGGGTTGAAGGAATGATGAACTTTCTAAGTCACTTTTGGCTTCACTGAATCCTTTCTGAAGGCAGAAGAACTGATTAGAAGTTTTATATGTACCTAAAAATACAAATCACAGAATCACAGAATTTTTCAAGGTTGGAAAAGACCTAGAAGATCATCTAGTCCAACCATTATCAATACTTCCCAGCTAAATCATATTCCTCAACGCAACATCCAAACATTTCTTGAACACTCCCATGGTCAGTGACTCTACCACTTCCCTGGGCAGTGCATTCCAATGCCTGACTACCCTTTCCGAGAAGTAATACTTCCTAATGTCCAGCCTGAACCTCCCTTGTCGCAGCTTGAAACCATTGCCTCTAGTTCTATCACTAATTATACGAGAGAAGAGGCCGACCCCCAGCTCACCACAACCTCCCTTCACGAAGTTATAGAGAGCTATAAGGTCTCCCCTGAGCCTCCTCTTCTCCAGGCTGAACAATCCCAGTTCCCTCAGCTGCTCCTCCTAAGTTTCGTTACATGGCCCTGTTAGTTTCAAAGATATGTGCAGAACTAGCTATCAAATAAAGATTATTTTCTTACCAACTCTGCTATTTCAGCCTTATTTGACATGTATAGTTTGGTATGAGCTATATATAGCATAGTAATATGTAAGCTTAACATCAGCTCGGTGAGAATACTGTTAAAACTTATGTGGGATTTAATATGGAATTAATAGATACAAATGGCTTTATAGGAAATGAAGTCTATCAAACAAACCTAACTTACTTTAAGAAAAGTACCAGTTCCTTTATAAAAATAATTGTGAGCTTTTATAAGGCTTTTATCTTCATAGATATGACCTTATGCTTAATTTTTAATACTAAACAACATTTGCAGTGTATGCTTTGAGGATTAGAAACTTAGAAACTGATGGATCTCTAAAGGTAGCTGTCAATGAGATTGTCATTTTGAAGGGAGTGGTTTTAACAGGGTGCTTCAGAGATCAGTACTTCCCCACCACTATTCAATATTTTCATCAGGGGTTAGGAAGTAAGTATAAAATTGCTGCTGATAAAATTGGCAGGTGACACAAAGATTGGCAAAGTGGTACATAATTATGAATATGTCAGACATAGCAGCTGAACTGAATTGAATAGTAAACTCTGCCTTACTCAAACAAACTACGTTTTAATACCGGAAAGTACAAAGTCATGATTGTAGGAACAGGGGATGTAGGGATGTATACACCAGGTGAAGGACAATGTCATTAAGGTGGTGACTTCAAAAAAGGTTTATAGTTAATTATAGATAACAACTCCTATCAAGCTTCCAGTGCATTGTTATGGTAAAAAGGGCTAATGCAATCAGAGGATTAATAAACAGGGAACTGTTAACTAGGGTATGATGTCTCTCCTTTTCTATAAGGCAGTGGTAAGACTGGCACTAGGCTATTACAAAGATTACTAGCACAGATATTCTTGAAAGGGTCATTAGAATAATGAAATTGTAGCAAAGCTCCAGAAATCATTTGAATTTTTCAGATAAACCTTTCCAGTGGGAAACTTGAGGAATGCAGCTCCCAAGGTAACCTCTTTATGGAGTATTGGTATTTCCACGTGGAGAAAATAAATGGGTATTGCAGTTTCCACACGCACTAGAATAAAATAACATGCATAAGAACTTGCAGCCACGTGAGTTCAAATTAAACATCACACAGATTATTTTAATTACATAGGCAGTTAACCAGCCCAACAATATACCAGTAAAAATTGTGGCTTTTTTAACTCCATTATTTTCTTCATTTGAAAATGGAGTGTCTGTCACAGAGACAGCTTTTAACCAAACACGGGGATGGCTTCAGTTCTGAATTAAAGGGGGAAAACTGCAGAAATTACAGAGGTACATGTATCAGGTCCTTTTTTTTTTTTTTTTTTTTTTTTTTAATGAATTGAGAGGAAACCTAAGGACAGTAGAGAAAAATTCCCAAGTGTTTTACATCTTATTGCTTTGTCCTGCTATCTGGTAATCTGGTTTCTGACTGATCTTTTTTTTCCTTGTATTGATGAAAATTCAGTACTAACCCTATGATGACAATTAAAAAATAAAATGCACAAAAAATAATATTCTTCTACTGCACAGTATTTTTATTACTGTTGAAAAATAAGACCCTTGAAAGTGGGTATAAATTAAAAGAGAAAAAATGAATTTCTTTTTCTCTCTTATTTTATTGTTGCTGTTGTTTCTGTGGCTGTAAATCTGTTACTTAGCTTAATAGAAGATCATAAGGACACCATATGGCTTTCCATGAACCGATTCTGCTTCTGCTTGAAACTTCCAAATTGGCTCAGTCCATGAGAGTAAGTGTCATCCTTTGTTTGCATACATTGGAGTGATTGACTGAGAATATGTTTAAACAAATACTCTTCATCTAGTATGATTTAATAGATTAGATAAACTGGAAAGGTGTTAATTATTTTTTACTTTTTTTTCATAGGAGGCTAAAAGCCCATTGGATTTCCTTCTGAAAACAAATGTTTCTTTTGCTTACATTAACTAATGACTAATGATCTTATGATAGATGCTGACATTTTAATGGCAACTACTGTGATTTCTGTAGGTGCTGATTTCTCTGCTGTTGAAAGTATGTTGTTTTTTTTTTTTTTCCAAGAGTGATTCCATTTGGAATCAAAGCCAATCTTATAGAATTAATTAATGGAGTCCCACGACTTACAACACATATGCAAATTTTCAAGATGCACATTTTGTTAATAAATGCAGAGTTTGTGAGCTGTTCTTTACCCTAGCCTTTGAATATATGCCCTTAGCTGGAAACTAAGAGGTTGAGAGATTGGAAAATCAAAAAGATATCATTGGAATAATAATTTTAAAAGTACAGTTGTTGTACAACCGGCAAACAATGACAGAGCATTACATGGCAGATAGTGAGCACTGGAAAAAAAAAAAAAAAAAAAAAAAAAAAAAAATTATGCAAAATTAGAAAAGAAAATCAAAGAGAGAACCACTCACAAAGTTAAAGGTAATGAGACAATTCATTATAAAAGAGCTAGTTAAAAGTGAGAATGCAGTTTATGGAACATTAGCAATCCCCCTCATAAGATTCAATCAAATCTTGAGTATACAGTATGTGTTTGTAGTGGTAGTGAATGAGAAAAAAATTCTGAAATCATTTGACATATACACAAGTAATAAAAATTAAGTAATCTACTTCAGAAAGTCTTAAATTGAAGAACCTTGTAAAACCTCCTTGTGCCTCACCTTCATTATATAACGTACATGCATTAGTCTCACAGGAATTTCAGAAGCTCATCAATATTTGTTAATCTGCAAGTTCTTGATGAAAAGTGGCATGTGGTATTTCAGCACACCTGAAGTAGCAGAAGCATTAAGTACCACTTAAAAAAAATCAAGATTATAATATTTTCACTCACACACAGAAATAAGAAAATATTATGAAAGCAGTGAAAAAGCCAAAGGCAAAAAAGAAAAAGGAAAAGGGAAAAAAGAAGAGCTTTCTGGATATATTATTTTTTATATGAGCAGGAAGTTTAGCCACTTGTGAAATTGAAGAGTCTTAATCACAATCACACATTAAAGCCAATTGGAACTCAGTCTGGACCAGAAATCTTCAGTAGCATCTGACGTATAGATTTCTCAAGAGAAAGTAACAAACCAGCAGAGGAAAAACAAACAAAAACAAAAACAAACAAACAAACAAACAAAAAACACAGAGCAACTTTCACTTCAGTAGTCTGGAAGATGGAAGGGTGAAACTGGTAGAACCATAGAATCCTAGAATGGTTTGGGTTGGAAGGGACCTTAATGATCATCTAGTTCCAACACCCCTGCTATAGGAAGAGACATCTCCCCCAAGACCAGGTTTCTCAAAGCCCCATCCAACCTGGTCCAGGGAGGGGGCATCCACAACCTCACTAGGCAACCCATTCCAGTGTTTCACCACCCTCACAGTAAAGAAATTCTTCCTAATATCTACTCTAAATCTACCCTCTTGTAGTTTACAGCCACTTCACCTCATCCTACCATTGCTACATGCCTCTACATTATGAAAAATCCCTCCCCAGCTATCCTGTAGGCCCTCTTCAGGTACTGGAAGGATGCTTTAAGGTCCCTCCAGAGCTTTCTCTTCTCCAGGCTGAAGAGCCCCAGCTTGCCTGTACTCATATGGGATATGCTCCAGCCCTCTGATGATCTTATGGATCCACTCCAAGAGCTTGATGTCCTTCTAGTGCTTGTGAAGGGGCAGAAGTCTAAGACTCCACTGCCTCCCTGGGCAGTCCATTCCAGTGCCTGACCACCCTTTCTGAGAAGTAATACTTCCTAATGTCCAGCCTGAATCTCCCCTGTTGTAGCTTGAAACCATTCCCTCTGGTCCTAATGATAACATTTTGTCCCATTTTAGCTTTAAACAAGAGGATAATTCACTATTTCATTTCACTGAAAGGTGGATTCCTTTCCCATCCTGGCAGGAAGAGGAAGAGGAATTTTCCTCACACGCTCATAAAATAAATTCCTCTCTTTGGTGTCAGTTTCTCTCTGTGGACTATAGAGGGAGCTTGAACGATTAGTTTAAGATTGATGTCTAACTTTCAGACAGCTGAAGCAAGGTGAGACAAGTCCTACCCTTTGTTTTCAGCTTCTCACTGCCAGCTGCTCGGAGGAAAGAGCAGTATCTGTCTGTAGATGTTCTAACAGAGTCCAGATTCTGGACTGTTGTCCTAACAATAGGGATGAGAAGCATAAAATGGCTGGAGTGTTCGCCTCAGCACACTGAACAATATTGTCAAGTGTTGCACTTGATTTCCATTTCCTAAATATCTGAATCTTATTTCTTTTCCATTGATTGTCTAAAATTGCCCAGAAATATAAGTTAAGGTGGTAATGACTTGTTCTGAAGCCACAAAGCAGCTCTCTTGTCTCTTTTTCACCTCTCAACTCTGTTTTATGTGGCTCCTCCAGGAAGACGCGCAAAGCTCCCCCTGTCCTATAGTAGCATTTCAAACTATGCCTAGGGGTATTCACTTTCGAGCGGGGTTTGTCAGTAATAAAGCATTACTCATTTCCCTGCTTTCTTTCTCTGACACACACGAGCAAACATATAGTCAGTGATATCTCTGCTCAAATGTTACTGTATAAAATAAGTGTGTATGGCTTGCATACATTATCCCATCATGGAGAAAGGGAATCATATGCTTGGGCACTATGAGAATACAAATTATATGCATAACTTGCCTTCACATACTTAATAAAAATTGAAATAAATTGCTATGTGTTTGCTTAACATGTTCTTCACCCTTTTAAAATATAAAAGCTAAAGAATCTCTTCATATTTTTAAATGTACCATATTCCTATATATGTGTAATTATAAATACATGAGCATATACATGAACACATGTAATGTCCTCTCTTTTATTATTGCAAGACAATGAACAAAATTTTGCAGTTATTTGCTGCCCTAGCCCAATATCACCCATGAGGAAGGCAGTCAAAAAATCACCATCATAGCACTGTGAATACTGCAAGTTTCTCCTGATGAGTAAAATTGTAGAAATTTCTCCTTGAGAGCAAAAAGGGAAGCTGATTAAGTCAAAGAGGTGTTATAAACCCCAAGGGAAAACAACGTGCTTTATTTTTGAAGTATTCCCAGCAGAAGTCTGGGAAATCTTACATGTCCTCTCACCACGATCCATCATTATAACTTAGCTGTTTGCAAATCCTCAGCAGGTCATCATATTTTACACTTGCTAACCATGTAAACACAACTGGGGACTCCTAATTACTGTAGATAATCTCAAAAACTTTCCACTTTCAAAAAGCATGCAGAAAAGGCTGGGAATAGTCTGTTTCCCATGTCATTGTGCTATGCTTATGTATGTCTGCATGGCTGTCACTTTTCTGGATTTCTGACTACAAGTGTAAAGCATCTTTTTCATGCACATGTAATGGTTTGTAACAACCTTGGAGACACTCCGTTCTGCTTACAGCAGGTGGGTTTGCTGTGCTTTTGCTAAATTGTTTAATCAAAGTGCTTCACACTGAAGGGTCCATGAATAAATATTGTAAACATCATCAGGGGAAGTGATTTGTATTTACTTCAATTTTGCAGGAAGAAAATCTAGATTACCTTGAATTAGCAGCTGAAGTTTTTGGACATTATGGTTTCTCAAGCATATTAAGGAGAATATTGTGTACAAAAAGACAGAGATTTCTCATGTCTGGAGGTAGTAACTTACCAAAAGAACTTAAAACCTCTAAATTGTTTATTCTTCTGTTTGGGTGAAATTTACATCAGTATGGCTTACAGCCCCAGAAATGCATGTTCAGAGGTGTCTCAGAGTTATCAGCACCACTGGAAAGTTGACTTTTCGTGCTCTAAATCTGTTCTTTCCTGAGGGAGACGACATGGGCAGACCAATTAGGAAGAGCCCCACAGAATCAGGCCAAGTTTTCCAAGTTCATCCAGAGAAGCTGGTGATGGCTGATCTGGGATCTGCTCAGATCCACCATCTACTGCCTCCCAGACTCTGGTGCAAAAGCAACAGGGTCTTATATGAACACTAGCCAGAAAGAATCTGGGGGGGTCACAAGGTGGGGAAAGTGAATGGGAAGGCAAAGGGAGGGTGATTTTCTGCCCCCCACCTGCCTGCTGTCATGGGCAGCTGCTTGCTACACTTCACCCTGACCTTTGCTTGCTGCACATCAAATTTTACATGCAGAGCAGTCCTTCAGTAGCAGAGTAAAGGCTATGGTAATTATCACTTCTTATAGGAATGTTTTAGGGAAACTGGTGAATATATATTTAGTATATGTACTTGCCTTAGCAGGATAATAGTTTAATCCAATTGAACCTGAGGTGTGAAGCACAACTCATGTTAGGACAAGAAAATAGGTAACAACTGGTAGATCAAATTTATGTGCTTTGATAGGGTGTTGAATGCATCCCTGCAGGTTGAGGGTGGCTCAGCATAGGAGATCATTGGGCCATTGCATTAGTAACCACACAGCAGAAATCATGCTTTTAATAGCTACTATTGTGCTAAAGGTTACCTTTTAGTTATTCTCAAATTAATTTAAAGAGGTTAAGAAAAAGTGATAGGGAAACATCTGCTCATTTGCTTCATCTGTGTCTGTGGTTTCACCTCATGAATTTTGTGGTAGCAGAGCTTGTTTTAGAGGTTCTTCCATGTTATGAACCATTGAACTGTTGCTGATGGTTCCTCCCAACTTACCCCCAGCAGAGGTTACTGTCACCTTGACTGCATGTCACGTATATCTATATGTTTACATATATATATATACATATATGTCTGAGTGTCTCTACCCGTGTTAAATCAGAACTGTGAAATGACTTGTCTTGCTTGTTTTCTTGTTTCTAATGGATGAGAGAGAAAGGATAGCAGCATCCATGGAGGAGACACAGGGGGATAGGATTAAGCTGTGGGAGCTGGGGGAGAAGGAAGGATGAAAGATCTGTACAAATAATTTTGCTGCTGGATGACTCATAATGCAGCCTTTTTTGAGGGGGCTATATAGCATGGAGCACGTGCAGCAATCACACATGCTCAAAGGACACATTGAAAGTTTTATGAGGAGTCCTCATCTTGTAACACGTATCAGTAGGAAGGGCCAGATTCTGCTTCTCCAGCATCTTTCTACAGTGATTCAGGAGTGCAATTTGTATGAGTGATAGTGGTACAATAAGAATCTCTGCTTCTTCATTTGCCTTTCTTTTCAGTTTGGTAACAGAAACCCCACTGCTAAGGTTTTACTGTGTTCAAATCTGCTTGTGATGGAAAGATTTATATTTGCATTTAGAAATCCAGACATATGGTGAATGTGAGAGCTGGTCAGCAATCAAGAGTGATTGATTCAAGTTTAGTCTATCAATTAAGGGACAGAGTAGTTTTAATCTTTCTCTTTATTATTTTATTTTAAACCTGGGACTTCAATGGAATATTGTAAGTCCCTTAACCATGCCCATGACAGCTGACTTTTACCCATTAGCTGTGTGGTGCATTGATCTATTAGTTCAGCTACTTCAATTCTTCTTCTTTTCCATAAATATGCCTGAGCTGTGACTTTTTTCTACCTTCACCAAAGGTATCCTTCTTTGGAGTGATCTAATATGTACAGTAGTATCTGCACACGCAGTCTAATATCTGCTTTGAATAGCCATTCATAATTCACCGTGAGCAGTATGGCTGCACAGTAACCTACAGTTAAATGACTTAGTGGTGAAGCATTTCCCTACTCACAGCAGAAAGAGGCACTGGTTAATAACAGCTCCCCTCTTTTTTTCCCAGGGGAAAGGGGGATGGGAGGGAGAAGCAGAGGAGGTCTAGATTGCTGCACACACACAAAAAAAAAAAAAAAAAAAAAAAAAAAGAGAGAGAGAGAGAGAGAGAGAGAGAGAGAGAGAAAGCAATGCATCTTCCTTGTTCACATTTTTAGCTTATGTCTTTTGGATTCATTCCCTACCTTGTGTCAGTTTTCTGTACTGACAGCAATTCTTGTACACAGTCGCATGGCAAGATTAACTTTAAATCCTCCCCTCCTCCTTCCCCCCCTCCAGCCCCTGCCTGTCATTGTCTGCTCTTGGGTAAGCAAAGTGAATGTGGTCAGAGAGGTGTGGGACTGTGTTTTTCCATTCTCAAGGGCAGCCACCCTTCTCATCAGCAAATCCATGCTAGCTGCTAGAGCTTCATATATTAAACTGATTTTCAGTCGCGAGGTTACTTTCTCACTGGTGAAGCACTCAGCATAATAATACTTTACACCTTGTACCTCTGCCATCCTTTCTAAACACTGATTTAGCCTCCCGTCCCTCTCCAAGGTATGTCAGTGTTAGCCCACCATCTAATGGAGGAGCAGAAGCCCACAGAGGTTAAGTGACCTCCCCAGAGTCATGCAGGAAATGCGTAGCAATGCAGAGAACAGAAAACAAAGCCCTCCTGGATCATAGGCTCACACTCCGCAGTGGGAAAAAATATCAGGTGTTCAAACAAGGTTTGTGATGAAAGAAAATACAATAAAAATTAAAAATAATCCTTACTAGGGGAATAGGGGAAACTGTACACTCGTTGTTTTCAGTTGAGGGAACTGAGGTGAGAGAAGAGTTAAGCGATTTGCGTGGGATCCCATAGGCAATACTTACCAAACATAGAAATTATGTGTGTAATGGAGGCAAGAAGAGAGACTGTAATTAAATAAGTGACTTGTCTGATTGTGTTATTAAACACAAAGAAACAGGAAGACAAAAAGAGTGTAAGGCTCTATACTGAACTTTTAGAAATCCAAACTCAGTTGCCATTTTTATTTGATCACAGTTCCTTTGTTTGATTTGACTTTCACTTTACTCATTTATTGTCTTTCACTTATCTTTTTGTTTTCTTTTGACAGTAGATATTTTAATTATTAAATTCTTTGTTTTCTTTAAGCATGTCAGTTCTCTTAACCATTCTGTTTTGTTGCTTCTCTCTTTTTATCTGACTTCTGTGCCATATCAATACCCAATTTCTGATTTTAAAACATCTTATGTATTTACTCATATGTTCTGCCTTTCTAATTCTTCACTGTGTATTGATCTTCAGCTCTGGTCTCTACTATTAGTTGTTGAATTCTGGAGAACCATCCCTCTTCAGGATACTTTGATTTAATTATGTTTGTTGTTTTCTGTTTCTCTCTGTCAATTTAGATTGACATTACTGAAAATTAAAAATACATAATTCTGAGTTAATGTCTAATAGAAGATGAAGCATCCTTCAAAGACTATGTTTGACTGCTGCTTCTCACAGTATGTTATATTACATTATATTACACTATTATTAGAGAGTACATGTGGAATTGTTTCTTATTTTTGACACAAAGCTTAAACTGCCCTCCTAGTAAAATGGTGTACAGTTTCCATAATGAACTAACATATATTGAAAAAAAGGATTTGCATCAATCTAGGAGTTTTAGCTGTTAATCATGATGCATTTTATTTTTCTCCACTAGAAGAACAGATACTAAACATTGTTATGAACTTGAAGTCATATTCATGTTGCTTAAAGTTGCCTAAGTTTCATTCAGTCATATCCCATGGGAGTTTAATAATTGGAATTTGTTGTGGAAGAAAAAAAATGTATTTCATTGACTTGAACATTTTCATTGTTTTGCTTTTTGTTTGTGATACCAGAGAGTGTTAAGAGTGCACTTTTTTTGTGTGTGTTTTGTTTTTAGTTTTGTTGTTTGTTTTTACTTTTTTTCACTATTCTTTTCAGTCTTCTCATATAATATTCTGCTTCTTTCTTAAGCAGATTGCCCAAATCTTTTCAATTTCTATTAAAGTGAGGGCTATTTTTACAAGCCCTTACTCCATATTTCTACTTGGAAAAAATGGATAGAAGTATGCTTAACTGTATGAGCATAACTTCATAACAACTTTACCTGAACAAATCCTTTCAATAGAAATCCCTGTCTTTTCCCTAATGCAGTGAAAAGCTTGTTTGCTTCTTTGACCCTAAGAGAAAGCCTATCTGCAGCACCAAGCCTAGATCTCTAGTATTCCCATCCAAGTCTTCTACTTTGCTCTCTAGGCCATGATTCATGGTAACCAAGATCTCAAAAAGTTATTCATTAGCTCCAGCTGGTACCTAAATATAACAAACTGTTTTGATGCAGCAGAGTGATGAGTTTATGGCTGCTCTGTGTGGTAGGTTCTTCCATAAACTCCCAGACACAAAACTCCCCATTGATTTTGTCTGGAGCATCCCTCAGCACATCGCTGGCACAATGTAGCTCCCCAGTGATTCCACCATGGAAGAAATTCAAGGAATTTGTCCCTGACCACAGAGTTTATGAGGCCATGCAAAAGTCCTTCATGAACAGCAGGGAACAGGCAAACAGTTCAAAGCCTGCTGGGTTTCTTCCTTTCTTTTTTTGTTGTTTGTTCTCTTTTGGGATTTCACACAGAAAGAAGAAAGATTTGAGAGAGAATTTTGGAAAGTTTTCAGCTCTGGCCTACCTCTACTTCCATCAAAATACAAGGCTAAACTCTTGCTATTCTCAGTGGGAATGTTGAGTATTTTCTCATTGTTGCAGCAGGTTGTGGGTTTGGGGTTGTCTTTTTTTTTTTTTTTTTTTTTTTTTGCATGTTCAGATATGTTAATATTCAATTCAGTAGAATTTTTAATAAATTTTTAAAATGTACTTTGTCCTGTTACAAAAGAGCATTTTGTTCAAGACTAAAGCATCGCTTTTATGACAAAGAAGAAAGGTAGTTGCTGCCTACAGGGTGTGATTTCATAGCCAAAGCATATAGGTTGTTTGCAGCAATCTTTTTTGGTAGTAGTACTATTTTTTGCTCTTATGTATTACTGCCATCACAAGATCTCAAATAGTTTTCAAGCAGTGCTCCTTCACCTATATTCTGTAGCATACATGTGATCCAAGCAACAGTGGAATGTAGACCAGAAAAAAAAAAAACAGTAATTCTCATTCTCTGCTTTACTGTATGTTTTCAGAAGATAAATGCATTACAGGAAAATAATAATAATAATAATAATAATAATAATAATAATAATAATAATAATAATAATAAAAAAATGCTATATACACTCTCTCTTGTATATCCAAGGAAGAAAATAAAATGGAGGTAAAAATACAAGTGAGAAAGGGAAACAGCAAGTATAATTTTACTTTTTTTAGATTGTAAATAAAAGCTATTCTGATAGCATTAGACAAGAATGGCCTTATATCTGATTTATCTGAGGAAATGGATCTCAGAATATAGACTGATGCTTGGCTGAACATGAGCCAGCAGTGTGCCCAGGTGGACATGTCTGGACATTGTGTTGAAGGACATGGTTTAGTGAGAACTACTGGTGACTGGTGGATGGCTGGACTGCATGATCTTGTAGGTCTTTTCCAGACTTGGTGATTCTTTTATTCTATGATTTTGTTACTTTTTTCACTTTTCTGATGAATGTTTAGGCCAACACAAAATTAAAGATATTAAGGAGCAGTTCTTTTAAGGAAAACAGTTTTGTTATCCTTATTTTGCAGGTTACAACAATGAAATTTGACAAGAAATGAATGCTATTGTAAGTAAGTGTATGCTCCTAAACAGTGTCTGCCTTTAACATACCTCCTAAATCAAAATCAACTTTTTTCACACTATAAAACTTGTATTTTAAACAATGTTATGAGTGCAAAATATTATATATGTGTGTGTGTGTGTGCGTGTGTGTATGTGTGTCACGGGTTACCTAGATTTACCTGAGCCTGTGACAGGGGCACCCAGCCCAAAAGGGAAGGGAAAAGGGGAATGGGAAAAAGAGAACAGTGGCAGCAATCTAAGGAGGAAAACTTATTTTACTAAATATGATATTGGAATACAAAACAACACAATATAATACAATATGATTGAGGCTAATAAATCGAACAAAACAGAGAGAGAAAGAGAGTCCCCGAAAACCAAGAGGCCTACTGTGAACTCTAGGTGACATGACTGGAACGCTTCCCACTCTCCGAGAGTCCAAGAGAGAGAGATCTCCAGCCTAGGAGTGAGATTATATATGTACTCCTCCCATGACTATCTCTGACCGCAGAGTCCTCTGGGATATGTAGTTTTCTTCTGAGAGCTGAGTATTGGGGACGTTGTTATTCCACGGAATTGGAGTATGAACCTTTTGATGATCCATACTGCACATGATGTTATGATGTGGAATATTGACAGCAACATTACAAAACCATGACAACATGTATTCATTTTAGGATAGTTTTTGCAGTCAGCTACTATGTGTTGTAACTTCAGGCTCATAATTTATTCCACCTAACCTCAGGCGCTCTTGCTGCAGGGCTGTGTGAGGAGCAGAGCCCACTGCAGCAGATGAAGTGACTGCACTGGGCAACCCAATTGAGGAGGGGTGAGCTCTGTGCCCTCAGGTCCAGCCATGAGCAAGTCTAAGCATCTGTTCCCAGTAGACACACAAGAATACACCCACACAACATTATTTTTTATCATTTTTCAAACTCCATCCTTGGTGAGTTTTACTGTTGTTGTTTATTGGCATTTCTGCAGAAAAACATTTTAACTTCCAGTATTGATACAGACCCCTCCTCTCACAAATACATACACACACAATGGGTCTCTCTGCAGCAACCAGCCTCAGATAGACTGTTAAACCAGTAGTTGGCCCTGGATCTGCTCTTTTCAGTAGCCAACTCTCAAACTACTGTGATCATCTCCAGTGTCATGCCCAGCTGCTCCAATACCCGTCTTTGTCATACTTACTGGCAAGTGCAGCCTGAAGTCTGCATCTTTAGATATCCACTTTCATGATGCCACTTGTCTACCCAGTTAGTGGCACCACAGACCTATGGTCTATGTGGGATCTGTAGTCTTACCTTTGTGGCCAGTCTATAGCTCCCCCTGTCTCCCCCAACTCCCCACCACCACCCATGCATAGAGCATAGAGAGTCCTTCAACAAAAAGGGTTAGAAATGTCACTTAGTAATATTTCACTGACCAGGCACAAGGCATGACCAGACAACTGTAATGACAATTCATTTACATCAAACCAGTTTCTTCACTTGTCCCTCTGTTTTCTCAGACTTGCTTCTTCCCAAGCCAGCCTTTCCCCACTTTGAGGTACACTAAAAAATCCCAGCATATCTCTTATATAGTCTCCAAATTCTTTTTTCCTTCATCCCACAGTGCTTATCACATGCCTTTGCAGTCATCTCTCAGTTTGAAAGGTGACCTGGAGATCTGGTCCTGATGGCTTAAGGTGATAGATTTCATGCCATCCCTGGAGTGGATATCCTTCTGGGGCACCCTAGCAGGGGTCAGGTTCAGGACTTGATCCCCTGAATAGTTTATTCTGCTTTTTTGTTTGTGGGGATGGGGCCTTAATCATGTAACCTACCACGTACATCTGCATTCTCTATTCAGCAGAAAGAGATGGATGTCTTCAACAGGCATCTCAGTGTTTCAAAGCAGGAAATCCACAGTATTTGGGGACCCTTCATGTTCATTTCTTCGTACCAGTGAGTGCCATACTTTCATCACAATTAAAGCCCTTCACATCTGCAAATGATGCTCCTATGTATTTTAATTTCTTCCATATTAGTCCCTGTCTTTAAAAAATCTAAAATAAACAGATCACGTATCTAAGAATCAAAAGTGCCATCTGTTTGGTGCTGTGCTGCTTTTTGATGTGTCAAGAAGGTGATTTTTTCTTCTCTAAGATCAGTGGTATTGGGATGTGCACCTAAATATGTTATAGGCTTGGCAAATCTAAACAGGGAAGTTTTCACAGTTGAGTGTTTTATTTGAAACATTATGTATGGGATGCTAGACAACTCCACATGGATTTCAGAAGGATTAGTGTAATCAGTGTTTCGTTTTATAGTTTTGCTACTTAAGCTCATGTCTTCAGACAGCTCACATCAAGGCAAAAAGAAGATGTATGCATTTGCTTTTTAATGAAAATCCAGTTTATTTTTCTCCTAACCCAAAGATATGGGCCAGTAAGCTTAAACCCATTTCTCACATTTGTGAGGAATCACTTGCACAGGTAGCCCCAGGGGAGTAAATGAGTGAGGTGACTTCTGGAGGTAACAGTTCAATGATGACTACAAAAGGTCCAACCAATACGTTACTTGATCCAGCCCTAAATCAGAATATGCATTCTAATGTCATTTTGAGCTTTTTCAATTTTTATTCTCCCAAAATATTTCCTCACAGTCTTGTCATAGTTATATTATCTCTATCATTCTTCTCCCATTTCATTTTCATTTATTTCTATTGCTTCTACTTTCTTGGTTTTTACTTTCTTTCAGCACAACATTCATTTACCAGATATAGTTGTTAAATATAAAATCAAAGATGATTGGAATCAAGGGTGTCAAGGCCACAGGAAATATCTTCAGGATTTGTTGTGCAGTATCAAAGGCAACTTACATAATGTAATAAGAAAACACTCTTCATCTTCAGCCTGAGGTTTCTATAAATACTCTCCAGAGCTGTTTCAGTCATTATTTTATTCGCTCCTTTAGCACAGGCCTTGTTTTCATAGTAATGACAGACTTGTCATTGCAGCAGAGATCAGGAAGTCACACAGCTGGAATTCCACTGCTTTCACATCCATACGTCTCTGAATGAATCACTATGGTCTATTTTATAATGTGGCCAAGAAACATATAGTTACTTTGGTTTGATAATTCAGTCTGAAATCCTATTACTCCATTACCCAGGATTTATGAACATTTTTGGACTAATATTAAATTTACTTTTCCTGATTCTCTTGTCCAAATAAGAACACGATGATAAGTAAATGGTGGTATTAAATTTTTCTAGTGAAGGACTGAATGAAAAACTAAAATCTTAGAAGCATGTTGAGATTTTTAGATGGATTGGACTATTTATATCTTTTCTCTGGACATGAAGATGATGGTATTATTTTCATTATCAAAGATTTTATTCAAAGTTTATTTCTTTGCTCAAATGTTTTCTAAATCTGTACTGTATTTTGTAAAACCACAATGTTTGTCCTTGTCTAAAATAAGGGCACTGGTGATCAATACTTACTGGTTAATTTCAAAAATTAAAAATATTTAATCTTCTTAAAACCGCTATAGAAACATTCTGTCAAAGCTTTTATACCGCTGATGGATTGTATTAATTAATAGTTTGATCCCAAGAAACAATCTGTGACACAGCTTGGTTCTACTATTGCCTCTCCTATAGGTGAGTAGAAAGTAAAGAAAACTATAGGATTCTTTCTATTAGATGATGCTAGATCCCAAGGTTAATCTCTCTCTTGTGGCTTTACTAGAGAGAAGGTGGACATGTTCTCTTTCATGTCAAAAACACAAATTAGCATGAAGTGATACAATCAGTAATTTGTGCTAAGAAAAGCTCAATGCAAGGATAACAAGAATTAAGGTATGTTGGCAGAATCAAGTAGGAATCTTAGCTTGCCAGTCCTCGCTGTACATTTAACATCAGCATATTAATTATAATTTTAAAAAATTATCTACCACTACAGCAGACTTTTAAACTAAATACTACAGATTCTGTAGACCAGAAGTTGAAAATATCGTAGACGGCATAGTGAATAAGGAGAGACTGGTTATTTTGTGATCAGATGCTAACATGCATTTTGTTTAGTAACAGATACCTGCAAAGATCCAAGATTCAGCATTTGAGCAGTGTGACAGAGTGTGCAAAAATCTCTTTCAGAGAGAGATCTGGAAGGGCTTTACATAGTGTGATCTTTGTATTGCTTACAGTGATTTGTAAGTTCATGCAAACATGAACTTATTTTGATCAAGTCGAGTCCTTTCCCCCTTATGTTTACAAAGCACGAGTTTTGCTTTTCACCTCAGAAGACTTCATTTCTGTAAATCCACCCATACTGCCTCTTGTCCAGCTTTGCCATCTCTAATTCATCCCAAAAGATTAGTGAAGTGTTTTGCTCTCTGTGAGAGAGTCAGAGCATCCAAGATCATATCACAAGGGTTTAAAGACCATATAGACAATCTTACACAACTTCAAGGACTGATGCCAACTTTATCCTCTTTGCATTAATCTCATTAGCACCTAGCTATGAGAACATAAAACTAAGACATGGAATGTGATAACTAGACAAGAAAATGGCCATGAAGTTATCTAGATTTCATGCCATACATAGGCCAACTAGCAAAATTTCCACTTGCTTCTACAGTTTTGAAGAAGAATTAATGATGAAGTTTTTAAAAATGTTGAGATCCTCATAAATGCGGAGAGAACAAATTAATGGACAAATGCAGAGAAAATTTGACTTTTGTAATATTGTATTAGATTTTAAGATTGATGCTTCATATGGAATGTGATTGATGGATATTGGACCTGAATCTGTGATGTGTTAGCAACTTTTCAGCATAAAAGATTCACTTGTCTCTTCCAGATAACTACCTTCCAAAAACAAACTCTTCACAAAAATCTGTCAGGTTTGGGCAAGAGAGTTGGTTTCTTTTATGCTTTTTTTTTTTTTTTTTTTCTTTTTTCCAGATCATATCTTTTCATATAAAAATTTTGAACTGCTATGTGAACTGACTCACAAATTCTGTAAGTTATTCTTTGCTAGAAGGCTCTTTTTCTAAAAGACTCAGAAAATAGAGAACTGGAAGTATCAGAAAACCAGAATAGCCCCTCACAGGCCCATATATTCAAACAAGGACTTAAGTCTCTTCTCTCTCAGTACAGCAACATGCACAGACCTAAAAGCTTTTCACACCTTTAACTGCTGGGATTCTCAACTTGTGAAAACATCTGATATTTCACTTGCATCTAAGCCTGTATGAAGGGATAAGAAAGAAGAATTTTAAAAGCCACTATGCACCAATTTGCAAAAACCTTGCTGCAGAATCACAGAATCATTGAATGGATTGGGTTGGAAGGATCATCAAACTCCAACACCCTTACACAGGCAGGGCCACCAATCTCCATACCTAATACTAAACCAGGCTGCCCAGGATCCCATTCAACCTGGCCTTGAACACCTCCAGGGACAGGGCACCCACAACATCTCTGGGCAGCCTGATCCAGCACCTCACCATTCTCCTAGTAAAGAACTTCCCCCTGATATCCAACCTAAACCTTCAACTTAAAACCATTTCCCCTTTTCCTGCCATTATCTACCCTTGTAAAGAGTTGACTGCCCTCCTGTTTGTAGACTCCCTTTAGGTACTGGAAGGCCACAATGAGGTCACCCCGCAGACTTCTTTTCTCCAGGCTGAACAAGCCGAGCTCCCTCAGCCTGTCTTCATAGGAGAGGTGCTTCAGCCCTCTGTTCATCTCTGTGGCTCCCCTCTGGACTCTCTCCAACAGCTCCCTGTCTTTGTTGTCTTTTCAAAGTATCACATCACAAAGCTTTGAAAACATTTATTTTGTTTATGGGTTTTTACACATTTCTAAATTTTAAAAGCATATCAACTGCATTCTGCTAATATTCATATGTTCCCCATGTTTCTGTTCTTATGCTCACATATCCAAACAGGAACCTGTCAGGAACTAACACCACGTCTACAGATACATGCACATGTCTTCTGATACACTGCAGAGCCCTGAAAATGTGTAAATACCTGGAACAGACTAGCTTCCCTGCTGTGTGTAAACACTAAGTAATGTCAGTAAGTTCAGCTTGCCGGAGGGATTTATTCTGTTTTACCAGATCAAGATTGACTAAAAATTCACTTCACTGACTAGAAAAAATAACTTTCTTTAGCTAAAATATTTCATAAACACAAGCATTTGTTTTATTTTGCTTTTTGAACGTCCAAGACCCAGATAACCATCTGGAAACATTTGTCCAAATATATATTGACAAATTTAGAGTGAGCTTTTTCTGCCAAATGTTCTTGTTTAACAAAATGTTTCCATAATAACTAACAGCAGAACTTCTTTTTTTTTCTAGTAGAAACAATAAATAAACACAGTAAAGAGCAAAC
Organism: Excalfactoria chinensis; assembly: GCF_039878825.1. Taxonomy (NCBI): domain Eukaryota; kingdom Metazoa; phylum Chordata; class Aves; order Galliformes; family Phasianidae; genus Excalfactoria; species Excalfactoria chinensis. The sequence continues at coordinate 36,946,515 of NC_092827.1, forward strand.
AAAACCTCTCAAATTCTTCACCCTGGTGGTGTGAGTCTTACCATAAAGGCTTCATCATCCAAATTCTGGTGAGGTTAATTTTTCCCTGGAATAAGTTGTACTAGAATAAGTCAAACAAAATGCATTTACATGAACAGTAAGTGGCTACTTTTCCTAAACAGTTACATTTACATTTCATTTCTATGCTTTTTTGCTTTTTAGGTTAAAAAATGAATATAGCACCACATGTCAATGACTTTGCATTTATAGACTAAGATCTCAACATATTTTAATGAAGTGGAAATCTAAGACTTCCCTTTTGGCATTTCAGCCTACAAATTAATTCAGTTACAGTAACCATCCTTAAAAAGCAGACTCCTTCCCATAGAACTTACAACATTATTATTCAAAACCTTTCATAAAAGCTGTTATTTGAATCAGTTCTGTTCAAAAAGAAACTGAGCAATGGTTTTTTATGCCCTTATGACGTACACTTGCAATGAAGATACCGATCAAAATGATGGTAGCTTTTTTCCTCAATAAATGTATGACTCTAGCTCTGAAGAAAAAGAAAGAAGCACTACCTCAACCAACTGGAAAACTAAATTCTATGTACACATTCTGAGAACATAGACATGACTACATTTTTATCGCAGTCAAAAAATAATTCAGTTTTAATTCAAAATGTTCAAGAACATTCAAAGTCATACAGAATCAATGACTTCTAAACCATTCTAGAAACATAAAATGCTACTAAAATAAATCTTCAAAAAAATTTCATTTCAGTGGGACTTTTAGTGATATTTCCAATGAATATTTAATTTGGTTATTTATAGTATTTTACACATATTCATTTTCAACTTTTGTCAACATATTTCTGAAGAGATCTGTGGGATCTCTGGTCATCCAAGCTATTATATATTTACATAGATCTCCAGGCTATTGGTCCAAAATGTATTGCATGTCTGATATATTCTAGGAAGAACCATAGCTTCAGGTTTTTAGTACCTCAAGTGCAGCTTTGGCTACAGTATTTCAGTTTAAGAAAAAGATTTAAAAAAAAAAAAAAAGCAAACAAAACCAGGCCTTAAGTACTTTTAATCTTAATTCAAGGTCCTAAGGATGAGATTTTGTCTCTTTTCAGAAGGAAAGAAGGGGGAAAATTCATACTGCCTAATTTCTATATGTCTGAGAGTCAGGTTTCAGAATTATTTACTTCATTCTTCCTTTTATAATAAATGAAGAGAAGCAGGTAGCTCTAAAGAGCAATTCATCTTCTTCTAAGGTGGGAAGGATGAATGCCTTTTAGGTGGGCTTGCTTCTCACTGTTGATTTTAAGGGTAGCCAAGGATGACAACTCAGGTGAATAATTTTTAGATGTCTTAAGTTAAGTGAGATGAATCCCACCCAGTAAGTGTACACATCCTTTTCTTCCTGCTACATCTAGTTTTCAAGAACTTAATAGTAATGTCTTCATAGAACAGAATTTAGTAATTAAGTTTGTGTGTGCTTATGTATGTGTGTTTGAAATAAGAATTCTCTTGACATTTTTGTATGAGTAGACCTCTCTCTTTTTCATACAAGTAAGACATCATCTCTTCACAGTCCCCATCCCAGCACATTTTTAATGGGTCTACAATTCTCACAAAGCATTAATTCCTAAAGCAATAGAACAATCTGTAAGTGAACGAAAATGGATGTGAAAATGAGGCATGAGGTAGCTGGACTGTGGAAAACTTTCAGTTTGGAGGTGAAAACTGGATTTTTCAGTCCTGAGATCTGAAGAACTTGATGTTTGAGGGAAGCTGTAAATCTGAGGCATGGATGATGTCTGCAGATCAGGACCAAGTGTAGTGATAATGACTACATGAGGTAATCACCTGGGGTTTCTCTGATATTTGTAGGTAAGCCTAGAGAAACTGGAGGGTTGCCTACTTAGTCTCTTGAAGATATAAATATGTTTCCAAAATAGAGCTTTTAAAAGACTCCAATTACTAATGTTGACAATAGCGCATAACGAATACATGAAATATTTTATCTATAGTGAAATATTTTAGTAAATATCTTAAATAAAGACAAAAAGAAAGTAAACATGAACTTAATACTTTTGTAGATATACCATTCATATGTTTACTGAACAATCTGAGATATTAGGCATTAGAAGTGTAATGGACTGTTTGTTTCAAATTTGTTGTTTCAAAAATAAGTTGGAATGGCATTTAGTTCATTGCCAAATGAATGAAAATGCATGATTCATTCTTTTTCTTTGCTGTTTTCATAGTACCAGTAATTCCCTATTAATGTTTTTAATAAAATGTAAAATCGCTGTTATTATAAAGACATTATCATTATGCCAATAGTTCTATAAAAGAATCACATCTCTGATATGTATGTTAAATAAGCCCAGTGGGAAAAGAAAAGGAGGCCAAATTGCTGCTGTATGTCAAATGAAATCACCTGGGTGACCTTGTAAGAATGGATAAGTCCATGTTCCAGACCCTGTGACTCGCTGAGTACTAGGGCTGAATTTAGGTATTATTAATATAAGGTTTTAATAAAGTTGCCTGGCCATGGTCAATTTGCTCTTCTGAGTCTTTCAAAAAAATTTCCATAATTACCAAAGCTTATAGGCCCTAGGGCTTAAAAATGACCTCTTGTTTGTTTTCAGTGAAAAACAGTAGAGGCAGGGAATCAATTTAAATCAATATTTCCTGTAGAATTGAATAGAGAATTTACCAGAATGCCCTCTCATTCTTGTCTTTTTACATCTGGAGTCCCAAATGTTCTTGCATATATGCAAGCCCACCTCCTCATAATTTCAGCACAGGGCACTAATTAAATCTAGGCTGGCCACAGTCAAAGTACACTCATGATCAACTTGAATAAAGGTTTGCTGTAGACTAGAATGACAACACTAACTCTTCATTGCACAAACTGTTTTCCAGGTCTTCAGCTGGACAGTGCAACTGAGGCTTTGTCCCTGGACAATGCCTGAAACAACCCAAGTGCTATTTATTTTTTTTTTTTAAATTAACCCTGTTGCAATATTGCATTGCACCTTTTCAGTATCTCAACGAAATGTCTTCTTTCTGTTACATACCGTGCCTGCTGAGTTTATCTAGGGCTCACTGAGACCATAAGAAGACAGAGTTGAGAGAGGGGGTAGGGAAAGGCAAACAGCTGTTTCATTCTTTAATAACAATATTTTCTGTCCTTAAAGTCAAATTCTTCTATGTCTGTATCTCCTTGTTTCAATGGTTTGCTACTACATTATATAAGAGAATCTTATGAATGAAAAAAAGAACATTCAGTTAATTGAAATGATGTTCATTTTAAAGTAATTGTCTTTTTCCATACTGAGAGAGAACTAACAAATACTCAGCTTAATTACTCAGTATTCCAAAATGCCCTTTAAATAATAATAGCGCTCCAGGGCCTTGAGTTTTGGCCATTAAAATGCCCTTTCTGCCCAACTATCCAATGAATGCTTTAGGGAGACTCTTATTTTTACTGATTAGCAAACCTCTATAATCTATTTGAGAATACAAGTGACATCTTTCTTTGAGTATCCAGGACCCATGACCTCAGGGAGATATGCTGTGTCACTGGCTTGACTGATAGAAAGGCAATATTCCTCCTTCAGACTCTAATTGGAACTACTCAGTGCAAGTGAAGAATTGAGCAACTACTTATTATTCATTTTAATGGCCTTTTTGCATTTACAAATCATTTATCAGGATCGTCCCCAAATGAAAAATGATAATAATAGCAAAGATATTTGGCACAATATGTTTGGCTTGTTATTCAAAGGCTTTGAACAGAGGCATCAAAGTACAGAGGATGATGTCATACCCTGGAGCGGGTGCAAAAGGGGAATCATTCTTAATTTCTGGCTGACTTCCCAGGCTTTCTCTTGGTCCTCTTCTACCGGAATCTGTCACAGCTCTTTCTGTCACAGTTGTAAAATACTTTCGGAGAAACATAAAGTTTTTATGAGAAGACTGATAAAAGAGATTACTTATCCTAGGGCTGGGGGTTAATATTTGCACTTGTGGGCTGACTTTGAGAATTAAAAATGAAACGAGATCGAGGGAGAAAGCCAGAGTCCTTTATTTCCCCTTGCAGTTGAAGACACAGCAGCGCAGCAGCAGAGCTGCACAAGCTCTCCTATACAAGATGTAAGATACTGAGCTACTATCATGGAATTCTGAACATTATGAGTTTTTTGTTGGATAGATCCTAGGGAAGCTAAAAAAATGGAAGGAAGGAAGGAAGGAAGGAAGGAAGGAAGGAAGGAAGGAAGGAAGGAAGGAAGGAAGGAAGGAAGGAAGGAAGGAAGGAAGGAAGGAAGGAAGGAAGGAAGGAAGGAAGGAAGGAAGGAAGGAAGGAAGGAAGGAAGGAAGGAAGGAAGGAAGGAAGGAAGGAAGGAAGGAAGGAAGGAAGGAAGGAAGGAAGGAAGGAAGGAAGGAAGGAAGGAAGGAAGGAAGGAAGGAAGGAAGGAAGGAAGGAAGGAAGGAAGGAAGGAAGAATATATAAAGTTATGATTTCTTTTACTTCAAATTGAAACGCTGGTGGTAAGGGATTTCCTAACTATTGAAGACATTGGGTGTATTTGTTCATTCATTCTGGTTCAACTCTCACATCAGTCTGTACAGAAGGCATTCTTTTTTAACAAAAACAACTGTCTCGGAGACAGAATACTTTTTCCTCCATGTGTTTACCCTCTTTTCTAAGTGTTCTGGTTCATCAAGTAATACAATGAGTAGAGCTGAATTTGGAGGGCTTTTTATGTTACAGTGAACATGGAAATAATCTAATACCTGATACACTTGGATTTTTTCCTTCTTTTTTTTTTATTTTTTGAGGAAGGACAGTCTCCTACCTCTTGAAGTTTATTAAAGCTTTAAGCTGTCAGGTTATTACTGTCAGTTTGAAGAAAGAAAAGAGCTTCTGATGTAAAATTAATTTATTGAATAAAATTGTTTTGCCCCAGGGGAATAACATCACCATTTAATTTAATTTTGCTATCATATTGTCTCATTTGCAGAGGAAAAAAAATAATTCCTTTTTAATAGAGCAGAGTATGTTATGCTGAATGGTGAATTTGTCCTTACAGTTTTTTCTTGTTCTAGATCATCAGTTGTCATAAGAATATTTCAGACTCCCCGTGGCTTCTTCTTACTTACTGCCATTTTTGAAAACACTAAATTATAAAAGATCCCTCAAAGATGCTGTCCAGAGCATCTTGGCTGATGGACATATTTCCTTTGACAATTTTTGGGGATTTTTTGTGTGTTTTTTTGTTTTTGTTTTTGTCTTTTGTTTTTGTTTGTTTGTTTTTGAATGATGACAAAGAGGAAGTAAAAACAGAACGGATAATGTATCAAGTTTTAGAAAATACAGCTGGACCGCTAACCAGTCTGTCCAGGATGCCTTCAGTATACCAGGCAACCTGACCTGGTTAATCTGTAATGAAATTAATGGACCCAGGTGGGAGATAGCTGCTGAACAGTTCAGTAGGATGGGTTTATTTTTCACAGCCTTAGAGCTTATCTATCAAATCTGTACATTATCAGGTCCAATCTCAAGGAAGTTTTGCCGTCAAAAAATTAGGGCACATTTTGCTTGAGGAATTTCTCAAGACTGTGGTAGTCTTTTCAGTTCTTTCTTTCTGACAATATCACTGTACGTTGTGGAGATATTTAAAAGCAAAATATGATGACTATGATGCATTTCAATCTTGTCAGTAGCTACTATTCCCATAGAAAGGAAAATGCAAGAGAATAGGAGGTCTTCAACATAATCCCATGTATGCTGGGAACCTAATGTTTTGTTACAGAAGTCTTGGGTCTGGTACCTGATCCTCACCAGCTTCAAAGACAGAAGTGACAATTTCCTATAAATGTCTTACCATAGATCCAAAAGTATGGTTAATTTTAGGTATCTGCTGCATCATTCTGCCTGCAGAGGGTTACAGTAAAGCGAAGGTGAAGCACTGGGAGCCAAGATAATTTAATCAAACCTCAACACTTGAACTTTAAAAGAATTCAATCACACTGCAGTCAAAAGTTAATGTATCTACTTAGAAGACCAATTAGTGTAGAGATTTTGTGTGTCTAATAACTGCAGATTCAAAGGTACCCATGAAAGAACACACTGGTCTGCAAATGTGTGTGGTGAGAAAGCATCACCATGCACCGAAATACTCTTTCTGATATACACTGTAAGTTTAGGCATAAAGAGAGTTAAACCAGGGGGAGTTAAGACCTGAAAGATATGTCAGTAAGATATTATGTCAGTCGGAGAAGTTGAGAGGAAACATAGGAATCTCTCTGGGAGCCTGGTTCTAGGAAAGACAAGCAATCTACCTTTCAGAGATGGTGATAAGAGGCAGAGGCCAACCTCGCTCTGAGAAGAGGTTGACCTGGGAAATTTAAAAAATAAAAAATTTAAAAAAAAAAAATTAAAAATAGGAGAATAAAAAAGAAATTTTCAAAAAAAGCTTAAGATTCAGCTCTTATCTTAAATCTTGTTCCTGTTTATTAGTGCAATGTTTTTGTCATTTCAAGTAACAAGTACAAAGGCAGAGATTATAGTGCATGTTCTATTTTCACAATTAAGGCTTAACAATACAGGCTTGTTGAGAAGTTGATTGTTGAGTTTTTAGTTTGTTTGTTGTTTTTTTAAACACCCTTTGGGGTTTTTTGATTCTAGAATCAGAGTCCAGGTACTGAGTCAGTTATAATTATGTCCAATTAGTTTATTTGAGATGATCTAATTTTTTCCAGGTTTATCTTGTCATATTACACAAGTATCACCTATTAGTATGGAACCCCTTCACTTCTCTAAGTCTTTTTCTAAGTATCTTTTTAATTACATTTTGTTATTTTCTAAACTAAATTGAGTTTAGCTTGTGAGACTCCTGGACAGGAGCACCACAAGCAACTAGGGTTCCCACTGTGATGAGGGGAGGTCCTGTGTATTGCTGTGAACTTGTCTGGTCTCTAAAGTTGTTTGAACATAGAATGTGCTTGACAAAGAGAAACTGCTCTGCTTTCTGTTGAACAATCAAATAACTTGTACCACAATATAAAGTTTTTAACAAAGTAAAAAGAGGACCTTCAAAGCAGTTATTAGCATCTGAAATAGAAGGGAATAAAACTCTGAGCACTACAAATGAAAGTATCACATAGAAACATACTTCATAAAATAAATTAAAAAATCAGAATCTTAAACTTGAAAATAGCGGAGCTGAATATATAACACAATGAGGGAAAACAACAGGATTAAAGCAATGTATTTTCTAAATTTCAGAGGGATAGATGCTAAGGGTTTACATCAATTTGAAAAAAGCGGGAAAGAAATATCTCTGAAAGTACAGTGGGGCTAGTTACTGGTTGTTACTGAAATGAAAAGATTCTTAAGCAGCAATGAAAATATCAGTTAACAATTTTATTGTGTTTAAATGGACAACTGAAGCTTGAGAAAGATCAGGTTCAAGTAAATGGAGTAGTTCCCAGCTGTGTTCAGAGGCAGATCACCAGCATTATAAAGGAGGGAAAGATTTTGTACATTGCAGTGAATTGCATAATGTCAGATTATTTGAACTTCATCCCAAAAGCAAGACACTGAAGAGAGCCAAAGCAGGACTTTTATCATGACATCTAGTTTAAGGATGGAATATACGATTTATACTGAATGGAAGGGTGGGAGAACCTTAATGCCTTTCATATTTAATATGAAAGTTACTAGCCCCTAGAGATGACATTAGTCTTATAAATAAACAAAAAATAGATACACACCTTGCCTAATTTTGTTGAGTTAAAAGTATTTTATAAATATTATCAGATAAGAATGAATACTGTAAGGTAAAATTCTGTAAAGGATTTGGTCTGCGCAGGAAAGAAAGAGTTCTGCAATGGATTGCCATTGAAATATTTTTATTTGTTTTTTGGCCAAGAGGAAGGAACCAGTGCTGTCAATAGAGAGCCTTTCATTTTTGTATTAATCTAAGCAATTACATTTTGTGCAGCTATTTTAAAACTACCAGGGATGTTACTGTAACTCATTTGATAAGAAATACCACTTCTTCGGATAAAGCAAGAGATGAACTGTATAGGAAAACGTTATGAAAGTATAGACACAGGGAAAATGTAGATTGTTTGCTCTTAACTCATCATTCTGATTCTTTTTATCTTTCCTGGAAGAATGACTAGTTCCCCTTGGTTAGGCACTGTCATGCAACTGGCAACATTTCTTCTGCTATATTCCCATTTTTATAATCAGTGGAATTAAAATGCTAAGATAAAAATATCTTCATCTCATCTCTTAAAAAAAAAAAAAAAAAAAAAAAAAAAGGAACTTGCACTTGGTTTATTACTCTAAATCTTCTTTTTATTTCTTGGAACTATGACTAGTTTATCTTTGCAGTGTTAGTCATATAACTGTAAGATTTCTCCCGACATGTCTTCACTTTTCGTATTCTCAAACGAGTGAGGATAAAATTCTGTGATTAAACTATTATCACATCATCTCTAAAGAATGGTCAGCAGACTCAGTTGGAAGTTTCCTGTAGTTTAGAGTGGAAAATACAAATGTTACAGTATGTCAGGTTTCAATTTCCCACCACTGAAGGTACTGAACCGAACCATTTCTATTTATCAAATAAAATCAGTTTTAATTGTCAGTTGACTAAACAAGACAAAGAGCACTCTGGATTTTTTTTGCTACCTTGATTGAGGAGCCCTTTGTCTTCCCAACAGAAACAACAAGTGGTGTTCAAATTGTTCAGAACTGGAATGGGTAGCAAATCAAAATGGCAGTGTTGCTGTGAACCTCCAGGTTTTTTAACTCAGCATCCCCACTATCTACATAACTAACTTTGTACTCTCGGCAACAGAAGGATAAACACAAGCTAACTGAAGAGAAGGGGAAAATAAAGGACTATGAAGGCACCTTTTTCTCAACTTGCTCTCCAGTTTGCAGATGTTACATGTCTGCAAATAATTGTTTCAATTAAGAACAATTTAGTTTTATAAGCCTGAAGAGTTCTTATGTTAAACCTGACACTGGATATGCGGAACAACACTCCACAATAATGAGGACGGAACTGCAAAACACCTTGACATGCTTATGGGTCTAAACAAGCTACACTTGTCATAACCATTTCATTCAGCCAACTTAGAAGTCTTTCTAATACTAGTGAGTTTATTTATAAATGTGTTTGAGTTTATACATATATATCTGTGTGTATGTTCAGAGAAAGTACTATAATGACAGTAAATCTGCTCTCTCAAACAGGATAATCCTGGGGATTTTAAAAAATTTTCCAGTTTGTGTCTTGTAATTATTATCAAACAATTGAGGAGCCAGCATTTCCCATTAGTGGGGTTTGAGAGCGTTTGACAGCAACTGCTTACAATTTTACTAACAGATTAACGAAGAGTTCCTTCTGGAGTCTGGAGCTGCCATTGCACCTTGGCAAACACTAAATCCCAGAGACACTAATGTGCAATAGCTACCTTCACTGCATCTACAGTTCTTCATATTCTTTCCCCTTATTCTAAAGCATTATTATTTCAATACCTAGAGCATTAAATTACTTTATTAATTATTTTCTTAATTTGTATATATTTGATATAGTATCTATTTTTAATTATCAGAAGTCTTATTTATTTTTTTTTCTTCATTAAAAATTACATATGGAATTGTACACATACCCATCCCTTCTACGTGAGAGAAGATGCAATATTCTGTTAGCTGGAAATAGTCAATTAAAATATTCACTACATAAACACAAAATGTTTCCCCTTATCAAAGATAATAAAGAAGAAGAATAGTCTTGTGGTTCAGTGCATAAATACAAAACACTGCTTCTCAACAAATATAATAGAGAAACCTTGTGATTAAATAGAAGGAGGTAAACCATCTGAGTTACATTTCTGGCTATCCTAGAAACTTCTGGTATGTTTTAGAGGAAGTTATAAGCAGAAGATTTTCAAGCAGATGTGAAACAGATGCCATGCTGGGAACACCAGTGTTATTTTCAAGAAACAACAGAACATGAGGAAGTTTTCAGCACCACCCTGCTGGATTTCTGAGTGCTTTTTGCTGTCTTGGTGTACTGATATCACCTGTATGATGGCTCAGGAGATTTTGGGAAGGTAACAGGAAGGTCTTCTGTTCAGAAATGTACATATTACTACACAGTTTATGGCTGCAACAACTCTGCTCTCCTTCCTTGCTTCATGCGGATACCTTACTTTCCACATACGTGTGTACATTGCTTCCCATATGTCCTGGTGAACCCCCAGGGTAGTTCAGTTTAATCTCTGTTCCCTGTGCTGGAAGAGAGATAACACATACTGCTCCTGGATCCCAGATATTTGGGGCAATGACACTGTGGATCTATGGACACTGACAGATGAAGGTGCTTTTCTGATACTCTGCTTCTTATCTTCACAGGACTCATAAGAATTTAAAATCTTCTAGAGTTATTGGAGGCAATGCAGACATAGACAGACAGTCACAGAGTTTGTTTTTTCCAGTCTATCCATGAAACAAATTGCATTTGCATGTTATGCTGCTTGCCTGCAACTCACTGTGTATCCCTTCCAACTGAAAACATGGGTACTCTTGCCTCCAGCACTGAGACCTCCCCTCCATGTGCTCCTAGTTCACATGGAGTAACAGTAAATAAGATAGTAACTGATTAAACAAGGAATTGTTCATCCTCCTCCTGAATATTCAAGTGACACATACATAAGAACTGTTAAAACTCTGGCATTCTTTTTTCTGATATGGAAACTACCCTTAGGTTTTTTTGAACAAAATATTGTTTAAAAGTTAGCCCCAGATGACTTTAATCACCTCCAAGCCCAACCAAGGATCTTAGATTGCCACGCCTCAGTCAAACTCCAGGCACACAAATTACAGGATCTAGCAAGGGACTCCAGGCACTTGATCCTTGGCAGTATGGCAATGGAGAGAGACCTGGCATCAGGCTGACTGTCTATTCACTTTCTGCTTAGTGCATAGTTTGGTTTAGGTTAGCTTTTTATTCGGTACAATGGTCTGAAAGTTAGTTATTTTTTATTGAAATGAAATTGAGTGTCCCAGAGATGCATTTTAGTTATTACTTTATTATTATCATTAATAATAATAATAATAATATTTACTTGCCATCACTCAGAGTTTCTAACCACATGCAGCACTACAGCTGAGCTGCACAGAGATTCAGGACAAGACATATCATCTGCACATGACATGGAGAAGCGCATGCATGGGTGCTCCTCTCTCAAACTGTGACTGTTCTTGCAGTCTGTGACAGAAACTGTGAAGGGCAGTGCATTTGGGTAGTGATTGATAGAGCATGTTTTGCTATTACCAGTAAGAATGCCAGACTTTATAACTGCTCTGAAATTCTTCAAAAAAGATGAAATTTAAGAAATAATATTGAATAGGACCAAAAGTGTTCAAGAATTTTAATTGAATTTCATGAATGTTTTTGCCAAAAACAAAAGAGATTTACTTTATACTATTTCTTCTTTTTTGTTTTTTTGGGTGTTTTTTTTTTTCAGAATTGCTGAAACAATTCATCTTTTTTGTAGCAAACTATTTGTGCTACTCCATTTAAAACATCTTTTGTCATCTCAAAATCGACCTTAATAATAAATAAATAAATAAATAAATAAATAAATAAATAAATAAATAAATAAATAAGATAGGGGGGAGAGAGAGATTAAAGATTTGAAACTGAACAACAAATAAAAATTGAAAATATTGAATTTTAGACTAGATGGCAGTCTTTTATTTCCCTTAAGGAAATCTGGTTTGGTTTGCTCAAACTAATTAATATATTTTCTTTCTGAGTGTTTTTTGTTGTTGTTGCTTTGGGTGGGGTTTTTTGGTAGTTTCATGAAGAAAACACACTTTTTCAGACTTACTGTAGGCCTTTATGAAATGAACAAGAAGAATTTTCAAAATTTGCACTGATTGGAAATGGAGATCTCAATCCACAGTGCTGATCATCAAAATCATTTCTCCTTCTTAAGACTGTGGAAAAGCTTTAAAACTTGCCAGTGTGCAATTATGAAAGTCTCCTTAACTAGTGCTGGTATTTATCTAATAATAATGATAATGATAGTTTGGAAATTATGTATCTCCTTTTGAGATATTTTCATCCTTTTAACCTTCCTCATGATGCTTAGTAAAATAAAAATAGGAAAAAAATGTATATTTGCACATGCAGATTAGAATATGTGCAACACTATTTTTTTTTTTCCTTATACTTTTTTTCTGTAATTATTCAATATGCTTTCTCATAACTTCAGTTCCTTAGCTATTCTTATAATCTGCTATGGACAGGTGGCAATTCAGCCATTGAGTGGTGTTAGCAGTGCTGTAAAAAAGAACAGATTCTTTCCATTCTACTTGTATATGCAGCATTTTACGTATATGCTCACCTACATACTATACTACTATACCTATGTACTGCCAACATAAGCTGCACCTTATGTTCTGTCCCTGGGTCAATAGCAAATTTATATGTTACTGCTGGAATCATGGTGGTAAAGTGTGACTTGACTTAGAGAACATTTTTGGAAAGATGCTTGTGTTCAGGAGTATTTGAGGGCAAGCAGATCTGTCTTAGGCACATTTCTACTAATACATAAATTCACTCCAGGATTTTCCTGATCTCTTCTTAAACAAGAAACATGATTTCTCTTACATTAAAGCAAAATATTACATATTTATTTGTTCCATTCTTGTCTCTAAGGCCAAATACTCTTGCATCTGTCATAGAAGTATACATAGATTTAGATAGCACTCTCAAAGGTACAACTGTGGGTTTTTTTGTTGTATACACATTATTTCAAAAGCTTTCTGTAAACAACAAATATCAGTGTAGTAAAAAAAAAGACTGTCTTAAGCTGATAAAGGTACTGGAAATTCCTTGGTAATTCCAAACTGTCACTTTGTCAACTTATGGAATCTAAACTTCACATCCAATTTTACCAAAATGTGGATTTTGTTATTTTTTCATACAATTCCATAGATTCATTCACAGTATCAAAACCTGATTAAACAACAGAATAAGGTCAAAATTTATTCTATTAAATAAAACCCCATACATTCCACATTATAAATAGTGTTTCTCACACAGAATTAATCTGTATATGCTAGAAATTAAGCCTTGCTGCTTGAAAAGGCTTTTTGAAGCCTGAGCTGGATGAGAACATTATTTCCTGAGAGTTGCTGCATTTTATGTTTATTTTGTTTATGTTTATTTTATGTTTATTTTATTTTATTTTATGTTTATTTTGTTAATTTTCTGCTCTTTAGAGTATTTAGTGCATTTTGAATCTCAGCAACACACACACGCTGATATATATATAATATGTATGTATGTGTATATATATATGTGTATATATACACACAAATTTAGTTTGATACACTGGTATTGTTTTGAGGAAAACACGAGCTTCCTGGATCAAGTCTAAGGCTGAATAAAAAGAGAGGAAGAGGTCTTTGGGTTAAAGACACTGTTATCCTGACACTTCACACAGGCTATCATTCCCTAGAGCATGGAGTATAGTTTTCTACCCAGCAAATTTAAAAACAGTGAATAAATGATGTTTAAATGGAAAGATAAAATTCTCTTAGAGGCATGGGTTGCAGTCAATGACTGAAACCTCTTTTTTCTCTGCATTCATAACTCCCACTACTGCTGGTGAATGAAAGACACTAAATAGATTACACTGTTATTTGTGGCATAACTGATAGAAGAGTAAACCAACTACAGCAACTAAAGGAAGTGCCTATGAATTGTCTTCCTTTCCAAGCAATCCAACTCTTTTACATCCACTCTGTGACCCTAAGAACCATATCCTCCATGTATTACCTGTGTAAAATAAGTGCATACCTTCTGCACCTCAAAGGCTTTTCATAGTATTTTAATGATCAATTAAATAATGAAATAATGAAATATGCTGAGAATTTTTTTCCAGAATTCCAGGAGGTTGTACTACTCTATTCATGTCATCACAGTGAAGCAATGTTGTGAGGTGACCCAATAACTTCATTTTTGACTGCTTGTAAACACTGACCAACAACTAAGTAGGTTCTGCAGGATCCAGCAAGGGTTTTTAGTTTCATTCAAACATTGTCTGTCAGGTTTAAGGAAGAGAATTGAAAAGGAGCAAAAAGGAATGTGCTATACTCTATGTTTTGCCAACAGTTTAATAGGCAGTAATGGACAGAAGTCAAAAAAACAAATTAAACAAAACAAAACAAAAAAAAGGCATCATTCATTGGCTTAAAGAAATTTTAACATTTAGTTGTATGCTGGGGCCAAATGACAACCTTTTAGAGACTACAGTGAACAAGATCTCCTTCAAGGAAAGTTTCTGGCTGGCGGATTCAGAGTGGAAAACTATTAGAAGATATTTCAGTATATCAATCAGCTCTTGCCTTGTGTATTATTTTTCAGGCAGTGGCATATTGCCATCAAATAGGCCAGGAATGCGCATGGTACGATACCCAGGGCAATGACCTCTGCCATATTTGTAGTGGTGAAGCAACAGAGGTCTGAGTGTTCAGATGTCAGGAGTAAGATGAAGATAAAGAGACAGTTATTGTATGTGAGATGGAGAAGACAAGCTATCCTGGGTGAGAAAGTTTCAAGAAGGGTTACAGGTAGTAGAAAAAAAAAAGAAAAAAAAAAAAAAAAAAAAAAAAAAAAAGTAATTGAGAGGAAAGAAAGATTTGAAATCACTCTCCTTTTCCTTAGCTTTGAAAGGCTGGAGTATCGGTTATATAATTTCAGATCTGAGTTAGATTGACTTCTCTTCCTGTGCTTATGATACAGTTAGTTGGTCTCTAGTAAGAGATGAATACTTGGCTTGTGTTATGGTGGGTGGCTGGAAAGCTCCAATGTCAACATCTCCTGAACCAAAGAGACCCCTCGACATATAATGTAGCCTGCTTTGAATATTTCCTAATTCTAAGGAAACAGTTTGTGTGCAAGATAGTGTAACACTTCAGTGACTGGCTAGAGGGGAAGATTTAGAAAAGCTTAGCTTAAACATAAGATTCTGCCAGAGGCTAATTAAATATAGAAACAATCTAATGCAGATAGGTGAAAGCTAGCGAAAATGTGAGAAAATGTGGCATGGAGCTCTCTTTCTCCTGTCTGTAAGGGATTACGATATACCATTTTCAAAAGTTATTTAACTTGTTCCATCCTTGTGGTATTATTTGGACATTTATAATGCTTTAGGAATCTCTTATGACTGTAGGTATATAAAACATTGTTGAAAAGATTGAAAACTTAAATTTTAAATGTTCCCTTTCATTCTATTCCCTTAGAAAAAGCAGGTGCAGATTTAAGGGAAAAAAAAAAAAAAAAAAAAAAAAAAAAAAAAAAAAAAAAAAAAAAAAAAAAGGCTAAATGAACATCTGACACGAAGAGATCAATACTAAGGAATTCAATTAAATTTCCCTCACAGGGGCTTTGCTCCAAATCTCATTGAAGTCAACAGAAAGATTCCCACTGACTTCGGTGGGGTTTATATGATACCCAGAGGACCAAGCCAGAGAGGACTCAGCCAGAGTTTGCAGTTTGCTGACACACAGTCCTTTCTCTAAGTCGCTTTATTTTTTTTTTTTACAAGAAAACTTGCATAAAATTTCCATGTCCCCGAACTCTTCTAATGATTAAAGTTTCTTGAAATCTTCTCATAAATCCTGAAAAAAAAAAAAAAAAAAAAAAAGGCAAGATAATAAAATAAATTAATCACTTTTCCCGCTTCTCATGCTTTCTGATCTGTTCTGATCTGTTCTAGCTCCAAATATGTAATTATGCAAAATATTACCCGGCTTTATCCTTATTAAAGACATGCTTTATTAATCTTAATATATCAGTTTGTTGCTTGTTTTCTGACTGCCTCTCAAGTAAAACGGGGATTGACTGTGTGGTAACACTGTTTATGTCATGCCTGAATAGTTTAAGGTGAGGCTCTGAGTAGTTTTATTGCTTTTGTTTATATAGGTAAACCCAATCTGCACGTTTGAAATGATTGATGAAGTGCAGTCCCACTTGGAGAGTTTGTCATCATTCATGTGCTGAAGTGACATTTCTTTATGTATTTTGGCATAAACATATGCAACTACTGGCAAAGCATTTGACCCTGGAGTCTGACTATTTGTCATTCTAATCTTTTTTTTTTTTTTTTTTTTTTTTTTTTACCCCAAAGTCAGGCAAGTTACTGTATATTCTGTCTACATTCACATCACTAATTTTTCAACAGACAGTAGAACAATCCTGTGGCTGGGGTTGTGTAAATTGCTGAGTGTGCACCCTTTGTTTCACAAGCTAGGTACCTTGCTGCAGTATCAAGTTGGGATGTTCGTAAGTGCCGAGAGCAATCACTGTGTTGAGCTGTGGTAGCTTTGTGTTCCAGTAAAATCTAAAGCCTTATTCTATTGATAAGACCAAACACCATGCAAAACAAATGTGAGTAGAGATTAAGTAAAATACATTAAAAATATCTTGGATTATAATTTTCCAATAACACAGTTTCAATGAAAATCAAGTAACCAATAATTCACGTTATGTGGACAGAGATAAATGAATGGTGCCTTAACCTCCAGGCTCAGGGTTCAAGCTGTGTGTTGTCTTGTTGGAAAACAGCTGATTATTTATTGGGGAAAATGTCAGGAAAAAAATTAAACTGTAAAGTAATTTTCCATGGAATGTAATCACAAGTCATTTATAAAATATATTTTTATTATTATTATTATTATTCCTGAGTCATAAAAATGTGATCCTTCCTCAAAACTTACCCATCTAAATAAAAATTATGAATATTGCATATATATCAACAACAAATGATATAGATTTTAATATGTGGGTACAGAACACAAATGATGAATGCGATTAATAGAGAACCAGACCCCAAACTTAGGGCACAGGCACGTTCAGAATCAGTTTTCATGGGTGGAAGATGGCAGAGAACTGCCCTGTTCTCAGACAGACTTCCTGTGAATCACAGATGATAGAATCACAGAAAATCTTGAGCTCCAACTCCTGGCTCCACACAGCCTGAGTGGCTACATTCACATGTATACTAATCTTTCTCCTTTACTCTGGGAGCCCACCTATTTTCCACCAAATTCTTTAGGAAATCCAGTCATGAAGATTCAACATAGGTGTTTCCAGCTGTGATGTACAGAACTTTTATTCTCAGTCGCTTCTACATACGGTGGTACCATGAATATGTAATACTTGACTTGTGAAAAGGTACTAAAATATACATGGCCTTGAAACAAATTCCATGCTTGCATTTGTAAACATAAAAGTACAAATAGATGATAATAATTATTAAAAGTGTAAGTTAACTAGCTTTCTTGTATCTTTCAACATATATTAGTCCATGAATTCAGATTCTATGCAAAATGCAGAGTAGTAATAAAAGGTGTTGTAAATGTGGTAAAATGTATAATGTTTGTACCAAAACCCATCTCAAGAGTTCTGCATAAAACTGTGTTATTAAAGATATTTCTTCTTGATATTTTCCAGCAGTTTCTGAAAGACAGAGAAGCAAAGCTTTTAGCGCTGCGTCCATTCTCCACATTTTCAAGCTAATAGGTGTGGTCATCTACATTTCTCCTTATTTCTCTTTTTTTCCTCCTATCCATGTAAAGATAGCTGTATGTAGTTGGATTTTGTTTTGTTTTGTTTTGTTTTGTTTTGTTTTATGTTATTGTTGGGTTTTTCGTTGTTGTTTTGGTTTGGGTTTTTTTCCTATAGCACTTACCAAAGACTTTGTTTTCCTCACAGTTTCTCTATTAAAATTTTACTATGTTTCTCTCACAATGTTACATAGAATCCATTTCAGGCATTTTTCTACTACCAAAAAAGACCAGACAAAGATTACCATGATGCTCACAGAAATAGTTTTCATCTCTTCCCCGCTTTCACCCCTTTAAAATAATCCCAGCATAGAAAGGGAGAAAAGATGAGAAGTGGTTCATATTTTTTCGTGGGGAATACTTGCCCTTTCAATGATGCTACATTTCTTTGTACTTTTTGCTGTAGGAAATGACATAGACTTGGATAAAATCTCAGAGAAATGCTTCTCATTATCAAACCATTGCATGCAGGAAAAGTATCAAGGCACCGCTAAAACCCATGACACAAACTAAACATTTCTGAAAGGGGTCATTAGCAAACATTGGGCCAACTGTGGCTGTGGGTGCACCATTGCTTTACCTCTGGCAATTTTTCTGGAATAGAGTTTGCATAAATGCTACATGAAGGTATTTGTGGGTGGAGAAATAAAGAGGGGGCTACCTGTCTGGCTTGTTTCTACTTCTGTCTGGCTTTTTTCTCAAGTTTGACTCTTTCTGGGATGTCACAGTTTTGGAAAATGTGATAATACATTGCATTAGATATGCAACAAGTCATGTGTAAAGCAAATACAGTACCACTTTAAGTGAACGTCTCTCTTGATAAAAGAATGTATTCCAATTACATTAATCCATTAATGGTTCATTTCCTCAGATAATTGGCTACTTATGTGCATCTTTATTTGCATCCACTAAATACATAGCCTAGAGTTACCAGTAACTATGTTAGGGCTAATGATTTCATCCCAGGTTAACACTTATAAGCCAAGACCAGTTTAAAATAATACAACTTTAATAAATAGATTTCCCAAAAAGGAAATTTTGCTTATTGACTGATTTCCTACCTTCCAGATACAATTCATAGCTTATCCTGCAAGTCACTGGATGTCTCTTTATTTTATACGATGAAAAGGTAATGTCCTGTAGGGCTACTAGACTGAAAGTACAGTCTTATAGGATGGTTTGTCATTAGTGTTCTCTCTTGGTGAATAAATATTGAAACCAATAAAAATAGTTGTTTTTTGTTTTTTGTTTTTGTTTTTTGTTTTTTTTCATTCAGACACTGAATTTTTTACCTGGTAATGAAATAATTCTCATTTTCCAGCAGAGCATTAGAATTATATTCTATTCTGAGTTAAATCTATCACACTCACTCACTCACAAATGGAGGATCTGTTATATTAGAAATGAGACTCAGGTCAGATCCTTCAGAAACTGTGAGAAAATTTTAGTTCAGTCTTCAAGTTTTTACCCATTTACAGTTTTCAAGGTTTGGTCCACACCTGTTTATCACAAATGACAGCACATAGGTGCATTGATAACTGTTGGTTGGATGTCCCTTTGCAGAAGCCTAATACTTAATACTTCAAAAACACCAAAATAAGCTAAGAAAAACTTATTTTCCTTATCTTGCAATGTAACAGTCTCCAAATGTCCTCCCTTTCTCCTTTACTGTTTCTATTTGTGTTTGTAGTTTTGTCAGCTGTCCCAAATATTGATCAATCCTCCTGAAGTTTTGGCAGTGTCCACCTCACAAAGCTTAAAGGATGTCTCAGAGTACAAAATCCTGAAAAGGCCACAAAATTATTATAATGTGTTTATCTCTCATTGAAATATGCACTATATGTTGAACATGGAACTGAATCTTATCTATTAAAACTGAAAAATTAAAAGCTTCATTAAAAAGCAGATTTTCTGCAGAATACTTTAGTATTCATCTCTTGTTCATTTGTTTGTGTACAATAACCAAATGACCCCAGCCGAAGGGTTTTCAGCTCTCACTGAACTCTAAGGAAGACATTAAAACAAGCCCTGTGTCTCGTCTTGTGGGGCCATCACAAAGGATAATCACTGTCACCTTCTGTGGCTTCAGAATTCCACAGAGCACCAAGTGCTCTAGTGCACAGCTGCCTCTTGTAGTTCAGACTCAATGGCTGCTTCTTGTTTCAGTCACCAGCTCCCTTCTGAAGAATGGAAGGGCCACAAAGTCATACTTTCTACTGTGAGACAAAGAAAAGAGATGCAACATTTGATCTCAAAATTTCTGCCTGCTCAGAAAAAAATGGAACTGCTGATGACAATTGAATCTCTCTTCCTGAGTATACAATGTATTTCTTGCACAGTTACATGAACCTAATAACCATATAAATCAGGGTTCTTGGAAGTATAGCAATATATTCTACTGAAGTGTATGACAAGATGTTGGGGTTAAGAATGAGTTTGAATTTCTGGATGGATGGCAAGGTTGTTCTTGTTTCAAACTATACTCGGAAAAGGAACTGAAGTTTGCAAAGAGAAGGAAAAATTGCTTACATGGCAGACCTTGTGTTTCAAGTGCTCCTGGATTTAAATATATATAGATAAATCTATTCAGATTTGTAGCAATGATGGTACGACTGCAGCAACTTTGCTCATCGGGCATATTCAGATTGAAAATACAGCAGAGAAGTTTCAGTATGTTCGCTGCAGAAAGGGACATAGATCTGATATGCTGTTTTCTAAAAGTGGCTAAAACCTACACCCTGGATAGAAAAGAGCCTGAAAGATGGAAACAGCTAGGAACATAGACAGCAAATGCCAGATTGATTTTCAGCCCTTGGCTTCACAGGGACTTATAATGACTTCGATGAGTTTATAACTGGAATTTCATATGAAAAATAAATTCAATGTAGCCTTTGGCCCCAAGTTCTTCAGGCACTGCTACTTCATACTCCTTATTTTTCCTGCATAGCTAACAGATTTTTAGCTTTTTAGCTGATTTTGATCTTGCAAATAAATAAATAAATAAATAAAAATTGAGAGAGAGAGAGAGAGAGAATCACTCTTTCAAGATTTAATATATTGATTCTAAAAGGCATGTACAGAGTGTCTTATCTTGCTTAAGGGTAAGAAGATTGGTCATTTTGAAGTTTAATAAACAAATAATGAAACTGATAATACTTTATGGCCACAAGTTGTACCAGATCAGGTTTAGATTAGATATAAAGAAAAACTTTTTCTCTTCGAGAGTGGTCAGGCAAAGGACTGGCTGCCAAGGGAGGTGGTGGAGTAGCCATCCCTGGCAGTGTTCAAGAGGCATCTGGATGAGGAGCTACAAGATATGGATTAATGGCTTGTGGTAGCAATGGTAATAGGAAAACGGCTGGACTAGATGATCAGGTAGGTCCTTTCCAACCTTGTGATTCTATGATTCTGTGATTCTATAAAAAATAGAACCATTCTGGGTATAGTCCCCAAATTGTCCAGCCACCAGTTTTGCCAAGTACCAGATCCCATTTGTAGGGATTTTCAAGCACATCTCCCTAAGAGCGGGTACAAAACCTCAGTATAAACTGTGAGGGAAGGATCACTTTGCCTTCATGGTTTTGCAGAGTGGAAGGAACTGAGAGTGGCTCACCTTACTTTTTTGTAGTTACTTATAAAACAGTTGCTCATATACTGACAGGGAGCATATATCATTCAGCCTTTCAGAAAAGTGTGGAAATTCATTGTTGAAGTCTTGTTCTGAAATGTTAGGTGAGAAACACTGCAGAGTTATTTTACTTATTACCTTGTTACCCCAAGGATGAAAGAAAAATGACAGTATGGCCACATTTGAGAATATGAATTCTCAAAGGCTGTTCATTGTTCGTGCAGCTCTTCAATGGAAGATGAGTGAATGTATATGTTGGTGCAGTGAGTTCTGAGACTTAGTGCAGTGTATTGTGCCATGAGGTTGCATGGCTTGGAATTGAAAACCACCAATAAATATTTTTAAAGGAATTTGAAATGAGTGGAAAAGTGTTGTTAAAGATGTTTGTTTTGTTCTGCCCTTTGTAAATTTCTTGTGATATTATTCTTATTCAAATACCCTCCTTGAGCTATAGCTGATGGAGAGCTGAAAGGAACTTTCCTTGGCTTTTTGATTGGTCTTCCTGGTTTTCATTCATGGATATCTTTATGATTCTCCTGTATTCATTCCTCAAGGTTGTCTCTGCAATTATGATACATTATTGAGGCAATTCAAAATAATGTATAGACTTTTTAGCATTTCCTCTCTACTGATGGCTTCCTTGTCCTTTCTCTCTCTCTCTCTCTCTCCTTTTTTTTTTTTTTTTTTTTTTTTTTTTTTTTTTTTCCCCTAATAGTGAAATACAGTTTAAAGCAGTTTGTGCTTGTTCAGTGTTGCTCATGTTCTTGGTCAGTGCCAGTCCTAGTTTAGTGAAGTTTAGTGAAGAATATGATCTGCAAATCCTAAATTTTTAAAAGGATTATAGGATGTTTGCCATCTCTAAAGATGCCTTCATCATTTATACAGATGATCATAATAGCCTAGATAAGAATTTTTAAGATACTATTATACTATTAAATGTCTTCTCTAGAAGAGCAAGAATCTTTAGTTACATGTGTACATCTTAGTAAACCAGTACTAAGTGATATGCTTTGTGTCTTACTTTTGTTGATTATCATTGCAACTTTGTTTCTTTTAATATCCAGCTTCAAGTTACCTAATACAAATCATCCAAAAATGTGGGAGAAAATGAAGCTGTTACCTAATATTACAACCGACTTCCCAAAACATTTGGAAATAATGAAACAGAAGACTAATGCAACCTAAAGGCAAGAGATCGTGAATCTTTTTAGAAATATATCCTCTGTTAAATGTAAATCTTGTTGATATTTTATTCTCTCATAAAACAAGGATATGGACAATTGTTGAAAACTGCATACTAAATAATAAGGAAAGTAAGTTTTCAGTAATGTTGAAGACAGAAATCTGCTTTATAATTCACTATTCTCAATTAAACCAGGATTCTGAGGTGAAAGCACAACAACTTAAAGTGATATGTACCACCTTCAGAATGAAAACTGGGAATTTTTCCCATCTTTTACTGTGTAATGGATCCTGGAAAACCTTCATCATTTTATGTAAGTCAACAGACCCCGGAATTATACACAGGAATAGACAGTAAATTAGCCATACGTAAGAATAGTGGGAGTCTCTTAAGCTTGTAGTTCCTTGCTGACCTTCAGAAGCTTCACAGAAGAATGTGAAAGGAGGAGAAAGGTCTGAACATTGTATTTACTGTAGATTGTTTCAATACCTTATCCTATTTTTCACTGTAAAGAATTTCTTCTTTCTATTGTCCAGCCAAAAAGATTTTAAGTAAGATCTGGGAAGGACTCATGTGTTTTCTTAAATCACAAATCACTTTTTATAAAATGTGAACTATCTATTTTTATGTATGTGCATTGTTTTTGTGGTGGCTTTTTTCTGTTTGTTCGTTTACTTGCTTTCCAGAACATTCTTCTATTTTCCAGTATGTGTTTTCTGTGTTCTAGGATGTCTGTAGTACTACAGATACTTACTTAATAATCTATTTCTAAACAGAATATTTCTACACTGTCTGCATTTCAGTGCAATACTTCTTTTTTAAACTGCTTACAGTATGTTGAAATGCATTATTAGAACTTGAAAGCAGAAATATAGATGTGCCATGATTTAGCAAGTGTTCTTAAACTAGTAAAACGTCTGAAGAATAACAGCACATTTTCTTATAGAAATCAGCCATCTAGTGCTTTGTCCTTTTGGAAAGGAAGAAAATAATCATCTTAAAGGCTCTCAGTATGCAAGCATTCAAACATTCAAGTATTCGTCTACTGTTTTCATTGCATACTGTACAACCATATATATCTGCTGAAGGAAATCAAAATTAACAATACTTGGCTCTGACAGATATCACAACTGGAGAACTACTGGCTTTCTTATTCTCACCTGCATGTCACCTGTTGTATGTTTTTGTAATGTCTTTCCTCATAAAATATTGAAATGACATATGTTTGGACAGATTGCCTTATTGTTTCTTGTTACTTTTCAGGACATTCTGACAAACTATCCTGCTCTACTATCATACTATATTCTTAACTTATGCTTGGAACTCTACTTAGCATGATTGAGAGCTGAAAACTAAGTGCAGAAGAGAAAAGAAACCTTTACAATACTTACTACAAGGATACCAGCATTCTAAGTTACAGGAATGCTAGCAGATATGAGATTAAAATACAGAGAAAACCTTTGTTGATTATGGTGAAAATTTTCTTTATTAATTTAATGCATTTAATTTTTAGGTTTTAGTAATTTTCTACTTAGGTGTCATGCAGGTTTTTCATTGTCATAATTCCAAAAGATAGGAAGTCTGTGACTTTTATTGTCCTGCAAATCAAGGGAAAATTATTTAAAAATATTTAGGAGAAGTGATTAACTTCTTTCAAGAAAATTTTCTGGGGTCCAACAAAAGCCTGTCATGAGTAGCTCAGTAATTTGTAACGTGTAAAATGCAAAAACTGGTCAATTGAATCATTTCCATAACTGCTTAAAAAATGGTGTGCCTTGGCATACATCAAGGTATAACTGTGTGTATGAGTAAATTGAAAAGATTCATAAACACTCAGGTCAGAATCTTTGAGGCAAAGGGAGAAAAGCTCAGTTCAAAGTTGGTGTCATTACTACTGTGTGCTCAATGGTGTATACTGCAAAAGCTGACTTTAAGCAAGGTAGTGATGCAGGCTGCTGAGGAGAGGGTTCTCAGATAAGGTAAAAGCCCCAGGAAAAATAAAAGCAGTAAGATGTAGCTCCTGACTCTCCCTAAGAGCAGCTGGTGTCACTTTGTTCATCAGGGAACTAAGGAGTCTCCTCACAACAGCACAGGTTGTATTAGGATCTACACTCTTTGCAGCCATTTGGCACATAGGTTTTGCATCAGTTTGAATCTTGGGAAATCACTTGAGGGAACGAGACCTAAGAGTGTTGACTTTTATGACCCTTGTAATAGAGATTATACATTGTACCTGTTCTTAACTGTAATAGATGGTCATGTGCTTTTGCTCCTTTCTGCACGCTGTGCAAGATTAAGGTCATGCAAAGGTAAATCATAATAAATAAAGGGATCTTAAATGGAAAAGTGTTCTAAGTGAGATTTTTAAAAGGTCTTTTTAAAATCCCTCAAATACAGTTCTGCTCTGCATACATTCTCTGTCAGTCTGATCAAGTCTGTTTGTGTTCACTTCATCAATCCAGAGGAACAGATTTCAATAAACTTGCTCTTTTTGAAAGCATGAAGAAATAAAATAACTGAGAGACATTTGGGACAACTTCCTAAATGAGAACGTTCAGCAAAATACATGGTAAATCTGACATCCTGTGATTCATATTTTCCTTTGTTATTGTACATGTGTTGTACGTGTTTCTATAAAGGAGTTCTCTGTTAACAGGTTGCTAAGTAGTATCTATTGTCCAAAGTTATTTGTTTCACCTTCACTCAGCTATCCTGATTGAAAGACATACCTATCGCACAGATGTAACAACTCTGCTTTCCTAATGGCAATATTTTTATTGATATGTGTTTAAACATTTTGCATGGGAGCATGTAAATGTGTAAATTTTGTTCTTTTGCCCTTAATCTTACAGATTTAATATAGAGAAACACGCTGTTAAAAGAAGGCTCAGTGATCAAGTTATCATGTATCTCCAGCGCTAAGAGATTGCACAGTGGCAGCAACAGAAACATGAGTTTTCACCCGCTCAAACTTTATTCTGTAGATAACATACTGGAGGAAATTCTATATCATAAGGAGCTGATGTCAGACACTTTATCAGATACATAAATAATAGCGCAAAACAAAAGCTACTATCAGCTAATGCTAAACTTATTCAAAATGGCAACAGTG
This sequence comes from Excalfactoria chinensis, assembly GCF_039878825.1. NCBI lineage: Eukaryota > Metazoa > Chordata > Aves > Galliformes > Phasianidae > Excalfactoria > Excalfactoria chinensis. The sequence goes on from NC_092827.1 coordinate 36,972,111, forward strand.
GCCACAAGAAATGTAAGTCAGAAGACTCATACATGCCAATGTCACAACATTGCCCAGAAAGAAAAGATACTATATTATCCAGGTTGACCATGCCTCAGGATGTAGCACAACCAGAAATAATACCAAATAATACCAATATTTGGCCACAGCAGTCCCAGGCAGTGTATCAGAAATTGTGTTGCCAGTTGGAGCAGAGAAGTGATCATCCCTCTGTACTCAGCACTGGTGAGGCCCCACCTTGAGTACTGTGCTTAGTTCTGGGCCCCTTACTGTGAGAAAGATACTGAAGCTCTGGAACATGTCCAGAGAAGGACAACTAAACTGGTGAGGGGTCTGGAGCACAGACCTTATGAGAAGAGGCTGAGGGAGCTGGAATTGTTCAGTCTGGAGAACAGGAGGCTCAGGGAAGATCTTATTGCTCTCTCTGAAGGCAGGTTGCAGTGAGCTGGGGGTCCACCTCTTCTCTCATGTAACAGTGATAGGACAAAAGGGAATGGCCTCAAGTTGGCCAGGGGAGATTCAGGTTGGACATTATGAAATAATACCAGTTTTCCAAAAGAGTGGTCAGACAGTGGAATGGGCTGCCCGGGGAGGGGGTGGAATCATTGATTCTGAAGTTGTTCAAGGAATGTTTAGATGTTGTGCCAAGGGACATGGTTTAGTAAGAACTACTCATGATGGGTGTATGGTTGGACTGGGTGGTCTTTTCCAGCTTTGGTGATTCTATGATTTTACAGAATTCAATGTGTTTATGAAGACATTAGTAGATTTCCATAGAGACACCAGGCACTGGAGGCACTAAATGAGCTCTGCATTTAACTGAATTGTTAGGAAGTTTAAAAGCTTCTGTGTTATGCTGATATTGATTTTTAATTCTAAAATTTATTTGGGAAAGGAGGATGTAAGGGAGTAAACATGTAAGATACTCTTCCTGGGGCAATTAGGGCAAGTTATTTTCCTGTGTGGAAGATGGTAACTTCACGCAATATTGATTGGCCAAAACAGGATAAAGCAGAATTGATTACTGAGTGAAACACATGGAATTAATATGCATAAAAATACATAGGAACAGAGTGCAAGATAAATAGGAGCCAAAAAAAGGCCAACAGGATCTTCAGTGGGAGCTTGAACATTCATTCAGCTGCAGTTCCTCGCTTTAATAACTCCAACACTCTGAGACAGTTTACAGTATGGTTTACAGCTGAATTCTCTATGCAATTCTATGTGCCCACATCTGTTTTTCATTTGTATGACTGAAGTGTGAGTAACTATGAGTATGCACATAATATGTTGGGTCACAATTCTCTTCCTCAGTTGCTTTATTTGTATCATCATCAAATAGTACTTCCTTACATAATTTGTAACCTTTTCATAAACTTCAATAAAATACTGACAAAATGCCAAGTAGCTGGAAGTCACCACAAATTTTAACCCTGGATCAATTGTAAATACAAAATATGTACAACTGGTAAAAAATTATAAAGGTTTCTGAAAATAATATGTATGTTCAACCATACTCAAAAGTAACAGTACTCTGTTTTATAACAGGCTTATTCTTTCCTCAAATTCTGTGCTCACTCGTGATTCACCTAACAGTTTCACAAAACTGCACCCCAGGGTGTTCTAAAAATCAGTGACTATAATAACCAAAAATTAAATTAGTGCAGGAAAATGTCTAACTTTTAATTACTGGGGAAAATAATTATAATGAAATCTGAATACTTTTCTACTTCTAAGATGTTTGTTAAACCAACAGTGGTGAAACATCTTAAAAAGGAAAAAAGAACATGTTCTGGTTTAACAGTGCAATTTTATTGACTACTGAAGAGCTACTCCTGATTTATACCACAGAGACAAAAATCAGATCCAGTTCCTCTACGATATTCTTTCTAACATATCCTGTATGGATAAAAATCTAAGAAGTAAGATTATGGGGATTTATGCATGCACATTTGGCAGCATTTTTATACTTATTGGTCTGGCAGATATTACTTGAATTTGGTGCCTTTTTGCTAAAGAATCAAATTATTTGCCGTATGAATAAGTATTTGATAGAAGATCAGACAAAGACAAGGCACAAGGTATGAGTTTGCAGATGCCATAAAATGACTAAAAGGCCAATTTATCCCTGGTGCAACATCACTGAAGTCAATGAATTTGATCTTTATGTTGAAAATCCAATTTCACACTTAAATAGATTATATATATCAGAATTGTGTTGTTTTGTTTTGTTTTGATTAGCACTAGCTCTTGTAGGAATACTGTGTAGAATTAGATATTCACATGTAACTTTTACACATGCAATACAGTCTGGCTTATGCTTTTTTGTTTTTTTTTTTTTTGTTTTTTTTTTTTTGTTTTTTTTTTTTTCATAAATATGTTGCCCCAGCTCATATTAAGGAAGTTCCAACACCCATGTATATTATATAAAACTGATGATCAGTAGTCTAATTATCAGATATTGGGAATTTAGATTATATACAACATTTGATCTAGACTGAGCTCAGACACATTAAAAAAAAAAAAAAAAAAAAAAAAAAAAAAAAAAAAAAAAGCAAAACCAGAAGTGGAGAGAAAATATAGTTCTGAAAATGGAATAACCACTGGATATACAAAACAAAGTGGGAAAGACTGGACTGAGCCATTAGGAAAGAAAACAAAAATGCACAGTTAAGGGAGGTAGGAGAGAGCTAGAAATGGTGCAAGCAGGAAAAAAAAAGTAATTAAAAAACCCTATTGCTTCTACTGTTTTCTTAAGGAATGTCTAAATTCTGCCCATGCTGAAGCAATTGGCATTCAGTAGTTGCTACAAAGGAAGAGGAGCCATTCTACTGTTGGCCAACAGAGGCGTGAGGACATCCACACCTTTGTGCACCACTGGGAGACGCAGTGGGATTCCCAATGTGGGGGTTGGACTCAATGGTCTCTGGAGGTCCCTTCCAACTCCTACGATTCTGTGATTCTGTGACCGCAGCACCTGCAAAAGGCTAGAGGAAGAACTCTTCAGCCAGTGAGTTCTTCTGAGAAAAGGTAATTTGGTGTGTATGGTGCTGCCGTTACTGACAACTGACCCTGGGCCGGACCCCATCTGGAATGGACCCCATCCAGAGAGAGACTCATGAATGTCATGGAGTCTACTGTCTGCATCACACTGCTTATAGAAGCAGTGGCTTCTGTGCATGCTCATTCTTTACACCCAATAATGCAACCCCATGAGCACATGCTCCTTCCCACTCCCAAAGTCTTCCCTTTCATAGATCGTGTCATCCACAGGGCTCTCAGCAAGACATTTAATCACATCCTCATTCTGTGGTTACGCTTCAGCTGATGAGTCAAAATCAAGAAGGGAAAAGCATGAAAAAAGGAAGTGTTCAGTCTTTTCATTTCTGTAGCTATGGCCTCAGTCAGAGCAGAAGCTATGAGAAGCTGCAGGACACCATTCTCTTTTAGAGGCTCTTAATCTCAAACGCTCCTACTCAGAATGTCTTTGTCTTCTTTCTTGATTAAATATTCCCTAAATTTCAGCATCCTATTCAGCTGTCCAAACCCAAGCAAATGTTCATATTTCATTTATAGTCAGAGGAAAGAAAAAGGAACTTCCAAGGGGTGATTGACTCTAAAACACGATTTATCAAAAGGCTTTGGGAAATCCGTGGTGATCATACCGATAATATCAGATTAACAAATATGTCTTCAGACTTCTGTAAAGAAGTACAGCAGAAGTGTGAGGAATGTCTTCCAATGGCAGGATCAGAATCAGAATCTGCTATTTACTATTAATCCAAGCAATTTATCACCTTGGAGTCACCCTGTATTCAAAAGTGTTCCCTGAGACTTCACATTTGCAACTTCTGCCCATCCAAAGAAACTTGATCAACAGTTTGGACAACACAAGTTCTTCTTACCTCTAAGTTAGTCATTTCACGATTTCCCATTTACAGCTTACATCTGAATTAGTCATTTCTAATTTGTGCTCATTTAAAAAAAAAAAAAAAAAAAAAAAAAAAAAAAAGCTTGGAATTTTGTTTCCTAATGTGGAACTCTTCCTGTTCATCATTTTGCATTTCCTCCATGGCCCTCTGGCTGATATCATTCTCATTGTTAACTAGTGTTTGTCTAATCTGGGAGTCATACTTGTATTGGTATTGGTCCTGACTACATCTCAACTGATTAACTGTCTATCTGTATCTTCCCTACCTGCTCTATTTGCATGAAGCATTTGATTTACTAACCCAGTTGTGCAACGATGCAAATAAAATTTTGAAATGTTTACTTTTATCCCTTACTGACTCCTCTGCTTCTTCCAATTAGTTCCTTCTGCTATTACTTGGATGCTTATAGCCTTTCAGTATCTCGATCTAGGTGACTGTTTCTGTAACATAGTCTTGCATATTGTAATACAGAATTTTTTTGTTTGTTTGTTTGCAGCAGATATTTGATGTTGCTTACATAAAAGGTGGGGATCTCTGCAGGAAAATCATCCTACACCTGGGAATACACCCATCTGTAAATGCTCTGGAATTCCATTTATGTCATTACAGTTGTTTGGAATCTTCCCCATCTTCCTTCCCCCCCCCCCCCCCAAAAAAAAAAAAAAATTAAAAAAAAATCTTAAAAACAGAAAATAGGCAGTGTATGAAAAATGTGTAATTAGCGGGAAAGTTAACTTAATGCTGAAAGGCAACAGGTGTCTAATTGAGCATCCAGGCAATCTCCTCATTTTTACATCTTTTGGGGTTTTTTCCATGTTTACTGACAGATAAGAGCTAATGATGATACTGATGAAAAAGAATAGATTAAAAATTCTGAGGAAATCCCATGAATAAGCAAGAAACAGCCAAAAGACCAGCAAGCCGGCTCTCAGAAGCAGAGAAAGCTCTATGTTAATAAGCAACAAAAAAGAAAAGGAAAGAAAGGCACCATCTGGCTTTGCCCTTCCCACAGAAATGTCATTCTCTTGCCTTGCTCTGGAAGTGTCCAGAAGCCACACATCAGGACTGGGAGACTCAGAAGTGGGGTCCTAGGGAATGCTTTTTCGAGTGAGCATCTTTCCAAGGTAAGGCATTATTCTTTCATTATCTCCAATGTTTCAGAACCATATTCCTACTCAAAAATGAGCTAGATGTCTGTAGAGGCAGCCACTCTTGTCCCGTGACATGGTAGAGAGAGTGTTTTCTCAAATCTTTCAGTTATTTTCTCCTATTTCACACTCCTTTCCTCCCTATCCCTTGAAAAGCACAAGCACTTTGCTCACATAAAGGATTCTTATTTCAGCAGTGTTTCTAAAGGAGAGATATGCAGTTTTAGACTTGAATCAATGCCCATTTTATTTAAGCCAGCCAAAACATGTATAGCTGTTGCACTTCTTCCACACCCCAAGTTTTGCATTCTTAACAAAGTACTTTTATTTAGCATGCAAGGATTTCAGAGCTGTTAAATCTTTATATTATCCCAATGACATGTCAATTAAGAGAGGCATTTTATACAGATTACAAAGATTTGTCTGAGGTGGCCACAGCTTTGTTAAAGCTGTTTTGTGGACATCTTCATAATTAATGGAAAAATCATTAGGAATTCAGTCTTTATTAACCCCTGTAGCTGCAGGGGCCCATTTCATCTTAATTGCATTCATTTGGCACTGGCAGTATTATACAGCATAATCACTAATAAATGATCTTTTAATTTGTACCAATCAAGAGAGCTTGCTTTCATGCCAATATTCCTGTTTCTTTGATGTTGACCTGTCTTGATTTTTGATCATTTGAACTTAAGATGATTTACTGGAAAATCAATATCAATACCAAATCTACCGTATGCATACATCTGAGGTTAAGCTCAATTTGACTGTATTTTGTTTGAAATAAGTAATGCTTGATTATCTATTCAGATTTTATGAAATAATCAGGTTGGGAAATCTAGTACTGTATTCTTATTCAAAGGCAAATAATTAGAAACTGTAGGAAAACTGCAGAGCTGGGACAGCGTTAGAAGTAACACATCAGATCCCACTAATTAACCAACTTTGTCTGTAATCTCCTACACTACTCTACCAATAGAGTAATATGCTATTACCCATTTAGCAGGGCCAATGGGGGCTTTGGTTACAATTGTTAATAAGAAAAAAATCTGAGACTGTTTCTCTCATTATACCCCCTGTCAGCACCATCTCTGCAGAATAAAATAGCCATCATTGTTCTGTTGGTCAGTTAACCAGAAGCCAGACTACTGTAAAAAAAACTCTTTACAGCTAATTGAAAATGACTGAAACATTCCCTTATCAACCAGTTACTTTGTGTTATTTGAAGAAAAAGTAAATGTTGGTGATGGAGGGCAAACATAGAGTTCAGTCTTTTTAATTAATACCCCCTACTACTAGAATTACTGACTTAGTTGAACATAAAAAAAAAAAAAAAAAAAAAAAAAAAAAAAAAAAAAAAAAAAAAAAAAAGTCCCTTAGAGTGATTACTTCAACCTCTTGGTTATAAATTAAAAGGAAAAATAAAATATTTTTTTTTAAAAAATATATCTTTCCTAATATAGCACTCACAACTCTTAAGTACAGAATTACTTTATAGAGCATTGACAAGTAAATCTGTTAATTACCATGAGCAGTATTGTCCTTGTCTGAACTATTACTGTGCTGTTGCACTGTGATACAGCTCCACTCCTGGTTATGAAATAAATAAAGAGCTTGGATTGTTCTGAGGTTGGAGAGAGCAAGCTGGGCCACTGCAGCTGCATCACAGTAGGCACTGGAGTGTTTTGCTGTTGTGTCACCGCTTACTCACTCAGCCCTTATCACTTTACCTGCAGATAGGTCACTGACCTCTTTCCTTATGTCTTTGGTAATTTCAGGCTACATGACCTGAAATCTCCTGCTCCAAAAGGGAAATAAAATCAAATGTGGGCATATGTGCAGGTTAGATGGCATTTCATTTTCTGTCTCTTCAAGTTTCAGTGCAAACATTATCGATGCACAACATGGATAAATAGGATTAAACGGGTTATGTCCAGTTGTTAACCAAATAAAACAGTACCGGCACTGCCATGGAGTGCTATTGAGAGACTTCCCAGGTTTGGGGGACACAGAGAGACACAGAAAAAGCTCTACTCAGAAACTACAAGCACAAAATTGCTTTTGTTACACTTGATTTCCTGATTGTTCTATGACATTAACAAAATGTCCTAAACAAATATTTCCATATCTAAACACATTCAAAATTAATAATGACTGTCCTTGATTTAGAACGCCTACTCAGTTACTGTAGGATTTTTTTCTAGGAGTTCTAAATTTTCATCTGTCCAAAAAGATGGATCAACATTCTCAGCTACAAAATTATACAGTGGCTACTTATTTGGGAATTGACAGATGGAGATTTACAATAGCCTCTTACAATTCTTACAACTTCCTTCTGGAAATTCCAGATGGTGAATGGGTTGACTGAGACCTGACAAAGTGAGTTTTATGTGAAGGTTTCAAAAAAACTTCTTGCTTTGTCCCTGTACACAATGTCAATAGTCACTCCAGTAGTTATTACTATTAGAAATAGCTCACTTAAATTTTTAAACTAAAATAATGGAGTGTGTGTGCGGGGGTAAATTGTCTGTAGTAGTAAGTGTCACAACTCAAGATTACTAACATCTGTTTGGGCAGTTCTTAGATTCCCCTCCCTTCAAAATTTTTTGCTTGTTCTACTGAAAGCTTTAGTTTCCCTTTCATGTCACAGTGGTTTTCCTTTTTTCTTTTTTCATTTTATAGTGAAATCTTTTAAAAATTAGAACGCTATTGATTCTGTTCCAGTCCATCGTTACACAACATTTATCTACCTGCTTCATTGTTTCTGGACTCCGAAGATCTGATTTCTCCAGTTGTCCGGTAGTGTTCTCATTTACTTTTATCCTCTTATTCTAAATGTTATAACATCACATTTCTGTCTTTGAATGCTCATCTCTGAAAATCTCAGAGAATTGCAGAATATTTTACTTAATAATATTGCTACTATTTTAATGGGTGTTGCTCAATAACATAAATTTTAGAAGTTCCCTTCCTTGCTGAAAAAGTCTTTTAGTTAAACTAAAACAGTAAATTAAGTAGTGCATATCACTGCATCATTTAAACTTTTATAAAAAACCTTGTTGCAAGGACTACACAAACACTCAGTTTCCTTGGCTGTTAATGTGAAAAACGTTTGCTTTGTCCACCAGCCTGTGCTTCTATTACTTGACTGCAGTTTGTACAGACCATCCACTGCACATCCCATCAGAATGCCGCCAATCTTTTTGACTCGTGGCCTCACTAGCCAAGATGATTTTTTTGCATGTTTATTATTCTCATCATGGATGAGCATGTCTGTCTGCTCTAAATTTGTTCTCCTTTAATTCTCATTTATGTTCCTCTTGTCCTATCTTCTTGTGCCCGTCTGAAAGTAGAAGATCATGTTGACATTATCTGTTCCATTTAAAATTTTAAATACTTCAATTAAATCTTCTCTTAAGTGATTTTTCTTTCTAGACTTCATAGATTTAGATGTTCAGCTTGTCCTCAGAACTTATGCTTTCAACCTTGCCACCTTTTCAAGAGCACTAATATCACATCTATAACATTTATCACAGGTAACACTGTGCGGCTTGAATGTTGTCTCTAACTTTCTTAAACACATATTCTGTTGCCCTGGCTAACTGTTCCAGATAGCACGTCTTTGAAATCACTTTTAAAATGTTATTGTCAAAGTCACCTGCATCAATTATGTTCTATTCAGCTTTAAATTTGCTTTACGTGTCTGAGAACAGAGCTTGGCTCTGTTGTTTGTTTGTTTTTTAATAATGTTAGACCTTATAATCATGTAAATACCCTTTTAATGTTAGGAGCAATTTTTTATTTTTAATTTAACTTCAATTTTATTCATTACTATTTATCCTTTATATTTGGAGATGTGTTTCTTGATGTGCTTTATTTTTATAGAAATCTACCAAGTTTTAATTTGTGGATCTTAGAAAGGTAGTGACATACCTTCACATTCTTCCTATCCTATTTCTAATTCAGATACTGGTCCCTCAGTAAAGTACTGCTACAGGCACTTTTTCTGATTTTATAGCAAATAGTTTATGCAGAATGTCATTTGTAAAAATACTGTAATAAATTAGAGGGCTTATTACTGAGTGCTATTTCCATTTCAATATCCAACCAGCAGAGAACTGCTTAATTTCTATAGTATAGGAAAGAATCTGAAAGAGCATGGAAATTATCCAAGGACAGCAACATGTGGAGAAAATACCAAACAGCACATAGTGTAGTTTTTTTTGTTTGTTTGTTTTGTTTTGTTTTGTTTTGTTTTTTTTCAGTGTGTTTCCTAATTACGAGCACATTCCTCAGATGTTTCTCTTTTTTTTTTCTTCCATTAATGAAGAAAATCATACCTGAAGTGTTTGCATGTCCTAGAAGACCTTGTAAGGACTGGAATCTGAAACCTCCTTCATCTGGAACTTCTACAGTGTGGTTTTCCACTACATCAGTGCAAGCAAATTACCAGTATGTTGGGGACATATAGTTCTATAGTTCTCAGAGGAGTTATTTCTGGCAGGGTCTTGTGCCTCAGGAATAGGTAATGGAAAAGAATTTGAGGGGCGGAAAAATGAGGAAGGAAGACAGTGAGCCAGGAGGAGGGAATTTTGCACTGGGTCAGACATGACTTTAGTGAGAGACTGTGAGGAGATGGAGTGTAAAAAGTCATGGGAAATAGTGAGGCTGATTATCAGATGTAGCCATGGAGTGATGGTGCAGCGGAGTTTAAGGTGAGTCAAAAATGCTCAGGGACATTCATTCACCTATGGAGAACCTCAGACGCAATTTGGAGGAATCCTGAGTGACAATAATAGGTTTCTGGCGATGTGGGCTGGTTGATAACTAAATCTGGTGGCCTTCATTTTCACAGCATCCTGCAAAGCACAGGGTCAATCTGTCAACTCCATCACCACAGTTTCTCTGTGGAAAAGCAAAATTCTCAATCTCTCATTTTGGAGTTGATCAGTAAAGGATATTTAATGGAGGCTAGAATCCATCCCCTGAAGTGTGTAGTTTATTGTCAGGTGTATTATTTGCCTGCAAAATAGGTAAAAGATTTGGTTTTCCATTATATTTGTGATACTCTGCAATACACAAGAAATCTGTCTGCAAGACACAAGAAAGATTTGCTTAGAAGATGCAATGGCATGATTTGGAAAAGTCCTTTAAAACTGGGTTTTAAAAAAGGAATCTTTTCTTACAACTAGCCTTCACAGTGTGCTCTTGGGCAACCTTTTTGGCATTGTGCTGTCAGTGCACTTGATTTGCTATCTGCATGTGATGTTATGTGCCATATTGTCACAACTTAGGAAAAAGCAGTAAATTGAAGTTGAGTCCTCATTGGAATGAAACTCCCATTTTAAAAAGAAATTCAGATCTATTCAGTTTGACCTTGGAACTTGAATTAAATCTTTAGAAACTCAACTTTCTCGGGGGAAGTATGAGGTTTGTATGTGTCTGGATATATTAAAAGCTCATACAGCTCTGGTATAATGTATATGCCAGGGTGGTTAATTTCTAATTTAGAGGACAATGAGAAAATCAAAAGGTTTCACCTGAGCTAATTTTCACTGAGTTAATTTGTTACACTCAAGGCTGGTTTATAAGCATTTAACAATCCATTAAAAAAAAAAAAAAAAAAAGAAAAGAAAAAAAAAAGAAAAAAAACCAACAACACTGTATTAAAAGCTCAGATGTGATTTTTACTGAAACATTTTTTTTAAGTTGGATTTTAACTTAATTTCTGAATTTAATTTTTACAATTTGGGGTGATGTAATAAAAATGCACATAGGTATGGGCTGTATTCCATTTTCGTATTGTAATAGGCAGCATTTTATGTATGGGTCTGTATGCACAGCCAACAAATCATCCAGAAAGAAAAATCAAGTGGATGTGGTTATTGAACGTGAGGATAGCATTTACCTGCTTGAAATTTGATGCATATAATACATAAGGGGATGTCCTTGCTTCAGTCATAAAACTAATCCATATTTGGATTGTCAAGTTGAGGAGTCAGACACAATAGGTTTTTGCAAGACTACAGCATGTTACAGCCTAGAAGTAACAGAGCAGCACCCATATGGAAATCAATGCCAGAGCCTTTGCTTCTGCCCTACCTGCAGCAGAGTTAGACAATAACTCAATCCTCTCTCAGGACTGGGAAAATAAATTTTCCCTGCTCCCACGCAGAGGCAACACCTGAGGTTTCTGAAATGGCCAAATGTTTTGCTCCTTCTCACTATCATTGCTGCATAAATGCTGACTTATCTTCATTAAATCTGCGTGCAACAAATCAATAAGAAGTTGGGGTGCTTGCTTGTCAAAGTAACGGAATCATTTTGGCATGCTGTTAAGATGTTGATGACTCATTTTAGTGTGACTTTATTGCTAAGCAAACCTACACCTGGCTAACACAGAAATGATAGGTATGCTGTGACCTGGGTGTCAGAGTAAAATAGAAGGAAAATAAAAATCCCTCGGTGCAAACCATTCCTTGCATTGCAGTAAGACATGGTTTTTAGGTTTAACTACATTTTATGTCTGTGTTTTCCAGGGGAAAAACATGGCCCAGAACAGTTTTCTCACAGTAAGGAACGTGGAAGGTTAACTTCAGATGTTCCTCCATCTCTACAAAGTAGCAGATGGCAAAGGTGAGGTTTGTAATATGCAACACTCTTCAAGCATTGGCTGTTTGTGCCTCAGACTGGAGGAACACATCAGAGCAGAGAAGCAACCCATGAATACTGGGGAACTGAGTGGGACAAAGCAGAAAAAAATGGTCAAGCGCAGGACACACAGCATATCTATAGTACAGCAGCCTAGAAAAACACTTTGTGATGGTGGTTTTAAAGGAACTTTTACTTTTTTGGCTTCTGGGCATACTGTGAGGGATGAAACAAAATTCTTCATACTTCTATGGTGTCCCACTCATCACATGGTGCTGAGCAACACCCTGTGAACACAGATTCTTCTGCTAACATACAAAACAGCAGCAGTATGACCAGTATCATGGCCAGCTGCATAATTCAGACATCTTCCAAAATCTTCACCTCTCCTGAGCATGGAGTGAGTTCAGCATTCACAGCCCCTCTGTCTTGGATGCCAAAAGAGCATCACTGTATGCTAATTGCAGCACTGTTTTTCTTGCAAGGACTTTTTCCATCAGCCTCAAAGACAAAACATCAGATGCTTCACTGAACCAGGGTACCTGCAAGTTGCACTCTCTGAATTCTCCCAAGCTAAGCATGTGCTCCTGAGTTACTTCCCTCTTAAGGGAAACATATGCATATTAAAATGATAATATGCACAAAAATGTGTGAGTGACAACATGTGGGGTACACTGGGAAAAAAAGAATTATTGTTATTTGTACAAATTATCTGTGTACTTTTTTTTCACAACGACAGGTACAGGAGTAAAGTATTCTATGAAGCACAAGAGAAGTCCAGTAACTAATGCATCTCCCTGATAATTTATTTTCATATGATAATTTTTCCAAATCTAATTAGCTTTTTTTTCGTATGGATAATTCACCTGTTGTCTTTCATACTATTCTAGCTTTGGGTTGAAAAGTGTCAACTTGTGAGAGAGGGGAAAAGACATAATCAAGTGATATGGTTGACTGTAAGCTTCATCTAGTCAATAGGGACAGTTTCTGGCTTTTGTTACTTGCAGAAGAAGGAAAAAACAAACAGTAAAACAGCTGTTAATTTTGGAGGAGAGAAAAGTCAGAAGGGGGCAAGGTATGGCACTAACAATTGGAGTCTTTGTTTAGTGAAACAAATGTTAACACCAGACTACAGATAAAACTTTATGTATTATTAAAGAACATGTTTTGCTGTTGGAAAAATGTAATGCGACCTGGAATCATTTATTCAAACTGGTAATTCTTTTCATGTTGTCACATTACAAAAAGTCTTGACGTGTCTTGTGTCTGATGAAAAATACAAAACGCTGTGGTAAAGGCAGCTAATAAGAAGGACTGCATTTCCTTAGCCTGAAAGCCACTGTAGAAATAAATTATAAAAGAAAAAAAAAAAGAAGAAGAAAAAACACCACATAATTTGATGGGAAAAGAGAAGGGAAAGGGAAAAAAGCAAAGATATTCTGATAGGTCATTTTTTTTTTTCATACATGAGCATTTAGTCTACAGTAATCTACCAGGACTGTCAAATTTGATTGAAAGATAATGCAAGATTTTTTTCTTGCCACAATTTATAGCATGTATCCATTAGGAATAATTATGGTTGCATGATTTTGCTAGCTGTTATCTCTACAAGTGTTACTAATGGTTTTATCAATTACTCCCTGTCCAATAACTGCATGGTTGTAACCTAATTTAAAGACACTCTATCACTAGGCTGATTTGTGTAGTAGTAAATGACAGCATTTGAGACACCAGCCAAACGACTCACTTCAGTGACTTAGTTAGTCTCTAATAATTAACAATTAGTAGGTGCCTAGGAAAAACTCAAGAGACCAGAGTTCCCATGTTTCCCTTTCTAATCTAAATAAAAGAGGGTACCAAATATATCTCAGTAAGCATAAACCTGTAAAAAACCTCTTCTTCTGTAGCTTTTAGAAAATGAGTTTTTATAATGGTTAACGTTTGAGGAATAGAGAGAACCAAACTTTAGGATACACAGATGTGAGACTGTGTGTACTGAAGAACTAAGAGGGACATATAGAACTACACTTTGTGACTTCACTGTTCATGCTATAATTCAAAAGCAAAGCCAGGGCACTAAAAGGGGAATAGCAATGGCAAAATTGTGCTATTTTCTTGAATTTTAGTGAAAAATGCTGGATGTGCAAAAAGGAGCTCTTCATTACAGATCATTAGTGAGGTCTTACGTACAGCTCAGAAAGGTATTGCCTGCACAGAACAGACTGTAAAGAATATTGAAGCCTATTTTAAATGACTGTAAAAGACGGTACTCCTCCAAGCACGTTATCTCTGAGGATTTTAAAGAATTTTTCCATCAAAAACATCTCACTTCCTAAATAAGACTTTGAACTTTAGGTTTAAAGTATAATCTAGTGCTCTGCAAATAACTATTTCTTTGTAGATACAAAGACATGTAAAATAATAGTGAGAAAAGAGGGGCTGAGGTTTTTGCAATGTACAGTCCTTTGCACAGTCCATTACGATATTTGAATTTAGCCTGATGGGGCAAAATTGCCTGGAATAATTCATCATTTGGGTTATTGTGTCAGATCTCAGTACATCACCCCTTTCAGATCATCCAGGATCCCAAAGTAACAATCTTTCCTTAGGAGCCTTGAGGGTTATCTGTTTATAAAATGCTGCACTTTTCCCACTCAACAGTTTGATGACACTTTCAGGCTTACATGCAAAACCACTATCTGCTATGAAGCTTGCACAGTCTTCATAGGAACATAGGAGATGCCACACTGGATTAGATCAACAATCCATCCAGCGTTGTGCCCTGTCTCTGACAGATGCCAAATCCTGACTGATTTAAAGAAAGATGCAAGCAACAATGTCAGGAGAAAAAAAAAAAAAAAAAAAAAAAAAAAAAAAAAAAAAAAAAAAAAAAAAAAAAAAAAGAAAGAGAAGAAAGAGAAGAAAAGAAAAAAAAAGAAAAAAAAAGAAAAAAAAAGAAAAAAAGAAAAAAAAAAAAGAAAAAACAAACAAACAAACAAAGCTGAAGAAACACCTGCCTACAAAGGGAGTTGCTTCTTAAGTAAGTGGCCCTAAAGCATAACTGTATATGTGCTTTTAAAAGTACCAGAGTTTTGTTATAATCACAGGAGCTGTCACAATCCTTATAATTTGTGTATTACATTCTTGATCTCAAGGCTATGTCTGGATTGCACAGCACAGTCCAACTTTCCTGATCATTATCCACACTGAGGGCTGACCCAGATAGGCTGCTGTTCTCTTTTGGACAGTGTGATCAAGTTTCTTTCTCCTGGGAACCAGGTTCTGTGGGGAGTTGGAGGAAGTAGGAGTATGCCAACCTCAGATGGGATCTCAGATCACACGGTTAAAATATAGTCGCAGAACCCAAGTAGCAATTAATTAATCAGCTGGATTGGTTTACATATTTTTAAGTCTCTAATTGGATTTAAATTTCCTCTTTTTCTTTTCTTTCTTTTTTTTTGTTGTTGTTGTTGTTGACCTCATGCTTTTGGTTCATAAAAACATTAAGAAAATTGTTTCCCTTCAATATTCAAAATTCCTCATTTTCTGTTACTCTGATCTGAAGCAAACAATTCCAATCCAGTTTTATTTTTTTCTTCAGCATTTGTCATTGCCACTTTGGAAGCACTTTATTTTCTGCCATCTCCTTCTTGCAAATGTGTGCTGAGGGCTTATCATTCATTTATCTAATGCTATGAAAATATTTTTTGTTTTGTTCTCTGCCTCCAGATGTTTCCCTAATGGAAATATTGTTTAATGGTGGTAAATGACAAAATTCATGCCTCTGATTTTAGCTCAATCTGATTATGATATTCCAAAGTAGGACTAACAAAGTATTTGACCCTTCAGTCAGCTGCTAAAACAATGCAAAGTCTGGGTTACAAAAGCCAAAGATGATCTTCAAAACATAGTTTTAACCTAATCCACCCTTTATGGTTCATCTGCATATTCTTTTGAAAACCACTCATTGAGTATCTGTAGCCCAAATGATGTCATCAGGCACAGCATGCAGCCACTATAAGTGGGACAATTATAATTTTTGTAGCTGATTAATCATCATGAAAAAGTAACAGTCAATTGACTCAATCATACATCCATGGTGATTAATCACACTTCACTTGTGTTTTTTACAAGTATTTTACCGACAGTGCAGATGTTGGATGATTTTTCTCCTTGAGCCTTTTCCTTGGTCACAGATGTTAAGTAATCACCTTGTCCTGATGCTTGACTTATCTAATTTTTTTTAATTCTACAGTGTCTTAGAAACAAACGTGTTTCTTATGTAGAAGGAAAATGTTAAACAATTAATATTTTTATAGGTTAATTAATATCTGAAATCGCTACAATTATCATCTGTAGTTGGAGGTGTTTTCAATAGGCACATCACACTTAAATTTGACCTGTGTAATATGTGACAGCAGGAATACTAATAAAGCGTTGACAGTCAGGTAGCAGAGTCAGTATTATGTTTAGTCTGCAGCTAGAGCTTCTAATCCCAGTTCATGAGAAGACTCACTTGATTGTAACTAAATTGGCAGACAAACAAGCAAACAAGAATTGAAATGCAGAGGTTCATAGATATTTATACTGGCTTATAGGCTTTAGTTTTTAACCTCGAAACAGGAAAGAAAATTGCTGACACATCACAGTAGATGAAAGTGTCTTAATGTATTATCAAAACACCGGTAATGACATTTTCTGTGGAGCTACATCTATTCTGTTGAAGAAATCTGCAATTGCCATCTGCCCCACTGTATTCTATCACTCCATATCATACGTGAATATACAGAGATTATTACAAAATGCTAAAAAAAATTTTTAGCTATTCAAGGTATTTTCTAGGTGATATTAAGAGACCTATTTCAGAGGGTCTTTTTACAGGTAAAACATATGTATCGTTGCCCAGGCTGCCCTCAATATTGCAAATGGAAATACTCTGTTGTGTAGGGTAAATAAGGTGTTTACCTGAAATAATGCAGATGTTGCTGACTCCAGCCCTGTTTCACCCTTCAGATAAAGTCAAAGATGGTCATTCTACATAGCAAACAGCTAGTACCTACCTCTTTGACCATCTTTAGAACACTGCTAAGAACAATGCACATGCTGGAAAAGATGAGAAGATGGCACAGCTGCACTGAATTCTGTCCTAGACCCCAGTCTTGATACTGTTAATAAAGAGCCTAAGGTTGGGTATAATTGTTAATACACTAATTCTAAAAATCCACTCAAATGTCACTTATAATCAGGATTTTCTACTGTGCTAGGACCCCTGGGGAAACCTTTGAAGCTGTGAATGGTGTACATGATGACAGGGATGAACATAAGAAGGTAGAAGGCCACTGATTCTGTTTAGCTTAGTTGAAGAAAACTATCACGTATATAGAAGCTTAGAAAAACTGGCAGCTAGTAAGATGGGAAAGCAAAGTGTGAGATGGAGAAAACACCCAGATCCAGAAGAAAAAAGCTTTATGCTAAGCCCAGTTATTTCAAAGCATTAGGGGCAGAGGAGAAGAAACTGTATGGCTTGTAATTTACAGTGGAAGTACCTAAGCAGAACAGACTCTGTAACAGTATTCCATCAAGAAGACATCCATTACATGAAACTGTGTAAAATGATAAATCAAAAAATCTTTGTTTCTTCATTAGTAGTACAGATGAACCTTACATCATGTGTGGAAAAAAAAAATATATATATATATATATATATATATATATATATATACACATATATAAATATATATGTATTTTTTTCCACACATGTTGTAAGATATATATATATATGTATGTATATATATAAGGTTATAAAACCTTAAAAAGAGAATGAGAGTAAGAAAGAAGCTTAGTACATTATATCCCCTCCTTCTTCTCCCCCCCAGATAAAACTTGAATGTCAGCCAATGATTATATATCAATTGGGTTTTAATTGTATTAAACCTGTGCACGGTTATTGTCTCATTTGTATCATATATATATATATTTTTTTTTGTATTATTATTCATAACATTTTGAAATGTGTCCTACCTTGCAGAGCTTGTTGCACTTTATTTATGCACTTGGGCTGGTGTGAAGTGAATGCATATCCTTCAATAATGAAGTGAAGAAGATTCGTGTGGATTTTTCAGAGTCACAAGGCCTGCCATAAAAAATCCCTCATGAATCTTTTACAGCCATAAGTAGCATAGCATTGGTAATAGTTCTACTACTATGGGAAGTTTGGTAGAAAATATTTTTTAAAAGCTCCTAAGAAAGGGAGGATGTTAGGATTTACGTGTGGTGCTGCTGGAACCAGCTGTTTTCAACAAGGCTAAGTTCTATTGTTTTTTGTTTAGAATAACTAACTGCCACAGGTAATAGCAGATTGCTCTGCTTGGTACTTGTAGTCAACACAGGGTATTCTCACACTCCCACCTGACTCTATGTTTTGCACATAAGAGTATTCCATCTGAGCTGTAGGTTGCTCTCTCATTACTCACTTACACGGATTTCTTTAATTATTCACGGTAAGTTTAATCATATGCTAAACATAGATAATTCTTCTTTGAAACTATATTTCTCTTACAGACAAAGACAGTAGTCTTAGTAAAAAAGGATGTGTCTTTTCTCATGTCTGTGAGTATGAACACAAATTTGCTAATGCATAAATATTTTATGAAATAAAAAGAAAGCACATGTGAAATAAAGGCCAAGTCAGATTAGTAGGTGAAATGCCATGCAGCCTTACCATCCTAGAGCAGGTGTGGAAGAGGCTTTCTAGGGGTGTCTGCTGGGGGACCAAGCTAGGATTCCAAGATTTATCTTTAACTGGAGTGCAGACATCGTGGGATTTCAAACAGTTCTGTTGATGGCAAATGGTGGTGACAGCAAAGAGAAATGATGCTGAACTTGTGATGAGGAAGGTGTCATCCTACCCTACAAACAAAAAAAAAAAAACAGGAAGAGGAGATGGAGAAAAGCAAGTAGCAGAAAGATGGGATGAATATTTACAGTGCGAAGATTAAGACAGGAAACAAACACCTCCAGAGTGGCAATTCAACAAGATGAATGGGGATCAAGAGACTGGGAAAAGAGATGAGGGGTGAAAAACACTGAAAGAGGAATAGGAGAACCTTTTGAGGTTGAGGAGAAGCTGAGCCCACAAGACTCAATCCTCTCCTAAGATTCCTGAATTTTCCTGCTCTTCTACTCCTGTTAAGTCCATATCTGTGAAACTTGCTTCCACCATGACCCTGTTCATTTCTAGGACAAGTGCTTTCACGATCCAGGCTACATGCAGGGCAGTACACTGGAACACAAAGGAAAGAGTAAAGAGTAGAGTGGTAGGTTGCTTTCCAGCCCTTCTCATATTAGTACAACACAAAGCAGTGAGATTATCTTTTACAGACTGAGAGGAGAGCAATTTGTTCCTAAGAAAGGAAAGGATAAAAAAATAAAGGAATGATAACCTCAAAAATTAAATTAAATAAGTGCATGCAAACTCTCAAATGTGAGTAAATGTGAGTAAAGCCATGTGTGCTCCCTCTTACTCATAATTTCTCTTCCTTCAAGTGTAACACCAGGGTGCATTATTTGACTGTCTGAGGAGCTGATCCTCGAAGCAAGACCTCTGAGACTTGTTCAGAGTTCTGCTTGCAGCCAGGTGAGCAAAATAGTGGTGCCCAGGCAGTCTGTTTACCAACAGCCTGGTGGTAAAATCCTCAAGTCCATGCAGACTGTTTCCAACTTTCAGAGGAACAGTATTTCCAAAAATGTGCTGGTCAGAGGTACAACCTGAATCTCCTAAAAGGCAAGAAGTGACAGAATCTGTGTTGCCTTAATGCTCACATGCACACCCTCTTGTATATAATACACATGATAAAGTCTGTATCTATTATATACATGATACCATTTTTAATTATCTGATTGCTTTTTATTTTTCCCCTGTATCATATGAGGCAAAGGAAGTACCTGCAGTAGGGAAGAATCAAAGCTGTGTAATGAAGTGTGTTGCTCTCTCTACACTTCCTGCTTTAACAAATGCAATAACATGCAGGTCAAAGTAGAGATATCAGGAGAAGAAAGGGAAAGACATTAATTATTGGGGAAAAAGTAAAAAATAAAAATCTGACCTAGGAGACCTAATTCTATTCAAATTCCTGCCTCAGAAATTCTCCAAGATCTACAAATAAAGTTACTAAAGCCAAACTCTGAGAAGGTGATCTGTTAGGGGAGGGCCAAACAGCCCTGAAAAGCAATGCTCTCACAGGAGGTGACTGAGATTTGCAAAGCCAGGGAATTCTGTCTTTATTTTATGGTTTCTGAGTACCTCAGTGAAGAACTCAGGCTTTGATTTACAAAGCTTTGGAGCAGTCACACCTGCAACCAAAATCAATAATGGGAGCTGTACTTTAACTGCATGAAGCATTGTATAGTGTAATGCTAACATCTCTGAGAGTAAAAAATAAAAATAATAATAATAAAAAAGCCTAGATCCTAAATACTGTTAGCTGGGAACACACAATTAATGTGAAAACTGAACCTTAATCTCCCTGTACCAAGGTTCTCCACCTAGAAAATATGAATAATAATCATATCCCAAGGACATAATGAAAACAAATTTAATGTATATCTGAGAAGCAATCAGACCGTAAAATAAAAAGCCACAAGGAAATTTGTGGTGTTGTCTAAAGGGGAGGGCTTTCAGAGTGGTAAGTAGGGCACAAAGCCATGAAAAACAATGAAGAACAATGAAGAGATGTAAGAGAGCTAAACAGCTCATTGCATAACCATTTTCTGCACTGTGCTCTGAAGGAGGAAGGGTCCCATGGAAAAAGAAAGGTATCTTTTTATCTCGTTGCGGTATGCATCAGAAGACATGGATAAGGGTGCTGTGGCTGGTCTTGGATGACAAAGTATATCCAGTTCAAGTATACTTAGATCTGGGAAACCACCAGAGCATCATGATGAAAATATGGATTGATTTTGAACTCCTGCCAAACCAAACTGTTAACAAATTTGGGGTAAAAAATTGTCCACAGATTTTTAGCTCATATACTCATGCTTCAGTTTTGCCCAAGGATTCTTCAGAAGCCAACATGAAAACATAAGACTGAAACAAGCTTGGCTTTGGGTGCTCTGCCTGGTTCAATGTTAACGTTATTTTGTTTCCACACCTGATTTATGTGCAATTTGAATTGCTGGATATATATATATAATGTGACATTTATGTTTCTAGACAAAAACTTAACACAAGTCCCAAACATTACTTTGCCACCATGTTCTTTATTTGTCAACTTTAAGAAGTCTCTCAGAAATTTCCTCCCGTCCCATGTCTGTTATAAAAAGTTGCATGCAAGGCTGTTAGCAAATGTTTGGTATCTAACATCATTCACATGCAAAGTTTGCTTAATAACATCCCAGGTATTAGGTATTAGGATGAAAATATGTGCATGCAACAAAATAGACTGCAGAATTCCAAAATAAGTATATTGCACTACAGCTGTTGTTAGGTAATTTTACTCCAGGATTAGAAACTTTGAAAAACCTTAAAGAAACACCTATTTTTTCTTTGTTGATGGCTCTTTACAGACATGGATTCCTTTCATCTTGCCTAATAAGAATATCCATTATTCTGCATAGGACCTGAATGTGCTGGTGTGGTTTATTTTAATTCTCACTTTTACAGATATCCAAACTTTGAGACTTAAAAATATGAAAACAGTATTCATTGTTATTCTTGATTAAAATTGTCAAGGTTTTTCTATATGCCAAATTCAATATTTCCAACAATGTGAAAAAAAAAAAAAAAAACAAAAAACAAAACAAAACAAAAAAACAACAACAACAACAAAAAAACTTTAAAGCTTAAAATACAGTACTTTCTTGTCCTTCCCTCATTCTGTATGAAACTTCTCTGTGCCAAAAATGAATTTAATCTCCCCAATGCCAAAACTTCAAGTCGGTTTTCAACCACATTGCACAACAGCAAAGACAGAAGCAGAACAGCATTTCAGTAGGCAGTTGCCATCAGGACATTGTGGCACACTCTAGTTTGTTGAAAAAATATGGTATAATGTCAAAAGGAGGAAAAATCTGTTTAGTTCCTATGCTACATGAATTGCTAGATTAGACAGTGAGCGTGAGAGGGAGGCTTCACTGTCTTTTCTCATTGCTTATGTTGACTTCCACGTAACGGTGAACCTTTTACAAAAATAGATCCAATTTTCTAAACTTTGCCATTTTCCTGGCTATCCTAACAGACATTTTGACTGAGAATTTGATCTG